>NC_134486.1:286505707-286588207 GCF_040206685.1 Ascaphus truei | reverse complement strand
AGCCACGGGAGCTCCAGGCTACATATGTATTTAGCAAACCCTGGAAAGAGAACTACTGAGATGACCCAATGTGATTTTAGGTAATCTAGGGGAAACCATATATCGAATGTGGTTACATCAGCCACCTAATATTCCTGGTGATTGTACATATGTAACATGGTCTGTATCTTCTGGCCTATCTCTCCTCCCTGTCATGTAAATCCTAGCAGTCTAGGCTATGACAGGTTAATCTGTGGGCTTTTTGACCCCCATTATGCCCCTCTTATGAGTGACAGAAGTGTGGTGGTGACTCATATCCTGTGTAAGCCTATCTGGTATAGGCCATGAGCCCCCCCTTCTGGTTCCTCTTAGGAGGGAGTGGCACATTTAGTTCTGCACATTTAGTCCAAGTCCTGCTCTGGAGGAGTAAGAGAGCAGTAGAGCTGTGAGTCTCTCCCATTGCAGGATGAGCGTGCTCACCCCCAGCCCTGTGGCTGGGGGAACATCTGATCCAGCTCACAGATGCCCTGTAAGATCAGGGGCAATCACCATCCATAGGCCTGAGACCTCTGAGACTCTGCACCGCTGTGAGGAAGAACTACAGTGAATGCCAGCCAATAAAGTCCCTTGTTCATTATACTCCTGTCTGAGTGTCCGTCCCTGGGCAGGATGGAGACGTGTGCAATAGTGGGGGCTGATCTCTGGACACCCTGGAGCCCACTATGGCTGGAGGCGCTAAACACCAAGAGAAGAACTACAGAGAAAGAACCTGAGCCTGTCTTGATTTCCATACCAACGCAGATCCAACCCGGCTCTCCTGATCCTAACAGGTATCCGCACCACACACAAGGTAGCAGAAGCTGAGCATCTCCCACTGGGGGGTGGGGGGGAACAGTACTACAATTGGAGGTGCTACTGAGATCAGGGCATCTGTCAATCAGAGCTCAGGAGGCAAGGGGGGGTTTAGGGAGAAGTGAATCCCTTGGAAAATGAGAGATGTCTTGTGGTTGACAAGTCATGGGAAGACCTATGTCAGGACAAATTTGAAGCACCAGAAGGATGGGAGCAAGGACTGTCCCAGGGAGAGGTGTGTTGGCCAATAGGAGACCGTAGAGCACCTTATAAAGGATTGTAGCTTCTCACAGGCAGTTTGGGAAAAAGCCGCACACACTAGGAATAAAACATTCGCATCCACAGACATATGCAGAGATAGTGTTTGGGTTTGCTTCTAAATATCTGGGCGTTAACACCAGCACCCTGAGAGTGATTAATGCCTCCATTTTGTACCACCTTTGGACATCACTGGTTTTACTGTAAGTAAGAAAGAACTTTCTGAGGAGGAAACACTACAAATTATGGCTGCTCAGATCAGAGGGCAGAAACAGAGGGAAAAAAGCAAATACAACAGAAACAGTGGGAAAAAAACCTGTGGAAAATTTTTAATATTTGAAACAATTGTATTGAATTTGTGTTTTTTTTTTCTCTCCCGATGTAAATATGTAATATTTTGACAGTGTGTTTTTGTATTGTATATATGTTGCCTGTACTATATTTCAACAAATAAAATTGCTGAGATCAGGGCAGGCTTTTACAGAGAGAGCAAAGCAGCAAGAAAGGTACAGATGAAAGTACGCTTCAGACAGAATGCCAAAAGGGAGAGGGGGATTAGATATAGTCTCCAGGGGACCCCGGCCTACCATAACCAGGGAACCATTTTCCCCGCCAGGGAACTATAGTCTGGTTTGGTCTGCCCTAGTGAAGCAAACTGTGCTGACATAGAAGAGTATACTTTCACACAGAGTGCAATGGAGGAGAGGGAGACTAGGTATAGTGACCAGGGGGCCCCGGCCTACCATTACCAGGGACCATATTCCCCGTCCAAGGAGCTGTAGCCCAGTCTGCCCTAATAAGAAGTCTTGTGCTGAAGCAAGGGCTATTGCTGGTTCTGAGTCACACTGGGTATTGATAGCTGTGGAGGTCTGGAAGGGATAGTCTGGTTAACTTGGTCCAAAAATCTCTGAAGGAATCTACATTGTCAGTGCTAGAGCAGGGTGGTGCTGCCAAGGGGGTCGTAGGATGGGTGCCTGGACCTACTCATGTGCCTGAACCTCCGTATAGAGACCCACTGCAGTGCTACTAGCCATGGATGTACAGGGAGTCACAGACACTCTGAATGAAAATTATAATGTGCAACGTACTGAAGGGGTTTTTGTCTAACTGGAAGGTAACTTCTGCCTCAGAATGTCTGCAACATAAGAAAACTGGTTCCCCGCCCAGATCGGAGCGACCGCATGCAAGGAATATCTTTAACATGGCGGTCACCGCGTGGTGGCCTGTGCATGAGTCACAAAATGGTGCTCCCGCCAAGAACACGGGACCGCATGGGATGCTGTGTGCAAAGTTGCAAAAGGTCTGCAAAACAGTTGCATCCTTTTCGGCGCCAAATCCTGGCACCGCCCACCAAAGTGACTGTCTCATCCTGAGTCAGGTCCACCTTAAATCAAACAGCCCCACCTCTAAATTAAGATATTTACCCCTGACAAAGAAGGAACACCTTCGAAACGCGTAGGGTTGTGCCAGGGGGACCAATTTCACTGGAGCACAAGGAAACCAGAAGTGACGCAGAACGCCGGCTGGATCGGCGGTGGATGTCCTGGAAACCAGAGAAGGCTGCAGAGTGTCTTGAACTGGTCTGTCCATAGGCTTCTACACTGTCTGTGTGAGTGTACCCTGATTTTTTTTTTTTAATATACATAAAAGTTGGACTTTCAACATAAAAGGATTCAGAATCCTTCCTTAACATCGTGGAGGTGAAGGAGCCAAAGAAATCTTTACGTGCCTGAAAGCAGGCACAGGCATGTAAGTGCATACCTCACCACCTGTTGTGTACACAATACGTTGTGAACTTGCTTCACTATTGTGTTTTTTTTTCTCTCCCCTCTTGTCTTCCCTATAATGAGGCGCGCTGATCACCTTTGAAATCGACTACTACTGAGAATTGGGAACAGTTCTATTTTTCAAGCTGCACCACAACATATGTACTAAGTTTAGACAACTTATAGTTAGAGCGCTTCCTTTCATGTTTTAAAAGTGTTATTAGGTTGACAAGGCTACAGTGCAGACATAGTGCAGACGCACGTGACGGAGCGTATGGCGTTGCACGCGCCTGTCGCCTGAGAGATCTGTGTTTTGTCTTTTCAAAAGCCTGCCGTACCATCGTGCTCCCTCGATGGGCCCCATCGATCCCCTGCATTTTGTTAGAGCCGCGCGCCATCGCACACGCCGTTGCTCACACCATGGCCGCGGCCTAAGGCACCTTAGGAATTGGGTATGGTGTCAGACCCAACAGGATCAGACGTTGAACCCACACAATCTCTGTTATTCAGAACAAGTAATAACTATATAGTTGGTATGGAAATCCTTTTAGAAAGTGGGGGATGGGACTCATTTAAATGTACTTTGCATATCTCTCAGGTGTGCTTGATTTAAAAGAACGTTTGAGGGGCTCTTCACCAGTGGTGGGATTCAAACATTTTTGTAACCGGTTCTTTTCTTACCTTCAGCGGTGTCCTCCCGGCATCTTCCACCTGCAACTCTTTTACCTGTGCGGGCGGGCGGCATGCTCTGGCATCTTTCCCCTGCAAATCTTCTCAATATGGCCGCGTGGCGTCATATGACGCCATGACAACGTGATGCCGCGTTATGTCGTCATGTCAAAGGGATGCTTTATTTAGCAGCCACTGCTGGTGTCATACAGCGGATGCAGATGGATTGAGATGGGTCCCAGATCTCTGGATGGTGCTTGGCCCTCTGATAGTATTGAGGCCTCTGATTTCTATTTCAGTCAGCCCAGGAGGGACTGCCTGGCATGTCTCCCCCCAGCCGGGAGGAAACAGCACACATCTCCTCTCCCCAGGAAGGGGTGGAAGAGAACTCTTTATAATTTAGCACTTCCTCTCTGAGACACCAGAAGGGGAGGGCACAAGGTCTGCACCATTATTGGCTATACACAGACCATGTGTCACTACCACTCCTGCCACTCAGACTCAGCATGTGGGGGGGGGGGGTCAATGCCCCTAGGATAGCCTGCCACAGCATGTAGCTACTAAGGACTTAGGTGACAGGAGGCAGAGAGGCAGTCTGGTCTAGCCATGGCTACAGAGGGGAAAAAAAGACCATCAACATATCCAGGTGTTCCCCCCCTGCTCCCCTTGCCTGAGATCTGGAATGCTGCGACTCTGAGCGGGCCGTGCTCACTCCCGTGAGTGCAGCTGCATTGTGGGCAGTTGCAGGGGCGACTGGTGGCCGGCCCTCCTTGGCGGGTCGCCGGGAAGGGCACCACCATACTAGTTTTGCGCATGCATACGCAGTATGAGTTGTGCATGCGCCGAGTGGACCGGAGGTGTAGCGGCCATCCTAGGGCTTTGCGCATGCGCAGGAGCTTAGGCAGAGCGGCGGCCATTAAGGGGAAAGGCTCCAAGGGGAACTACAAGCTCCAGAAGGCACTGTTCTGCATAGGTCACATGCGGCCAGCAGCCAATTGGGTGCTCAGATTGCCCTACAGGCAAGAAGATAAAATTTTGCATGCTTCAATCACGCTGGGCAGTTGTAACAAGGATGGAGAAGGGGAAGGTAGGGTCTGAGTATCAGTGTCGGAGTAACCCCTTAGGTCCTAGATAAGCCTCACTAAAGTGATCTTGTGGTTGCTTCAGGGAAGGCCATAGATAGGGACGGTTTCCCATTTACTGAGTAGTGTCAGGGACACAGAGGAAGACACCGCGCAGTGATTGCGGCCTGTGGTCTGGGACCAGACCACCATGGTGTTATCAGAGACTGTTAAAGGTGAGACCGGAGTTCACCAAACGCCGAGGTGGATTGCCATCGCGGACGACAACGTCGCTGGATCAGCGGATCCTCATCGTTAAGTCGGCCGCACCGAGTACCGGAATATTCGGAAGGTACCTCAACACAGTGTGCCAACAATTCATGGGGTAGCGCTACTCCCTACACTTTTGGGTGGGCCTGGACATTGGGGATAAGGACATCAGGGTATTGGTGCCTAGCACCTAATGTACTTTGGGGGACACGCATTGGTGGTACTGAATTGGGGTTGTTATACTGTGTCCTACAGGGTTCATAGTGCATAGTAAAGGTTATTATATATACAGTCGTGTGTGTATTACTGGTATTGTTCCTGGGAGGGGCTTATCCTGCTGCGTCCGGATCCCTTTCAGGTGGAGGGGCTGCACCGAGGTGGACATCTGATCACCCCAGGCTCCCAGTGGCGACATCTCTGGCCTTCTGTGAGCCAAAAGGTAATGGCAGCACAGGTAGTCTCTTTAGTAAGGGGGGAAAGAGGGCTACAATAGCAAAAATAAAAAACTCATAAGGGCATGTCTAACACAAGTCATCCAATCCCGCCTCATTGACCCCATCCCAGTGGTTAAGCTGCAGGCAAGGATTTAAAGTAATGGCATGCAAATTGGTGACTCACTTTATTTTTTATCCTATATAATGCTTACAGCAAAACGTTGCAGGCACAATAAGTCCCTACCCCAAAGGGCTTACAATTTAATGCTGGTGCCTGAAATACAGGGAGATACATTGATTTGCACAACGTGTCCTAACACTGGGATTTGAACTCGCCCTCTTCAAAGGCAGTGATGTTACCACTAAGCTATTTCTTCCGACCACAATTTAACTTGCTATCCATTTTAAACATACATGTTTGCTTGCTGTATTATACAGCCTGTTCAGCAAAGCCTGGGATAAAGAAGTACAGAGTCAGAAAATACAATCAACCAAAGCCATCTGTTTTATCTTCTTGGACTCATCATTTTGAGCTGATTCTGCATTTCTGCATTATGAAGCTATGACTTAGGCTAAGGCCCCGCTGCCTCAGACCACGCGCCCGCACTGCAGACAGGCGGCGTGTGGAGAGGCACTTGAGGCTTTCTGCGGTCCAAAGGGAGCATTTTTGCGGGGGGAGGGGGGCCAAACGGGTCGGGGGGGGCGCGGCCATAACTATACTAATCAGATATAACAAATAAATAATAAATAACTATAATAAATAGAATATATAACTATAATAAATTAAATAAAGCTAGCAGCAAACTGCAAGACACCTACAAGCTGAATGGTTTGAAATCAATGTAAACTGCTGTTTTCAAACACAAGTTTTTCCCTCTTCCGTGTTTGAAAATAATGTGCTCCCATTGGCTAGCACTAGCTGGCTTGCCATTGGTTGATGGGAGCCAGTCTGTGATTAGCTCCTTCACGTACCATGTGACGCGTCGCCGCATGGGAACACAATCCTCGTGTATATCCTGCTGGCTGACGCGTCACAGCACGTAGTCAGTTGGCAGTGAGGATGGACTGGGACTGGATCGTGAGGCTACAAGGTAATGGTGAGTAGTGCTCACGTGGCCGCGCGCCACCAGGCGCAGCGGGACCCAGCCCTTATGATGTTGACACATCCTATTTGACAAACACTAGCGGCCATCTTTGAATTTCTAGCACAGCAGGACCTGCCACTCCCTCTATTCTAATGATGTATTAGTGTTCTCTCTGCACAAACTCCTCTCCCAACATAATTGAAGTGGTATTTATAAGAGCCAAATTAACTTCTGTGAAAGTTGCCGTTCTTTGTATTCCTTCACAATGCCTTTCACTGTTAAATGTTTATAAAATAATGCAGTTTAATTCGTGTAGCATGAAACAACCACAAACTCTGTTGCAAAATAAACTTTCAAGGCACAATATGAAATTGATTGAAATCAAGCTCTATTTTATAAATAATTTAGCTGCAGAAAAAGTTGCAATCCAGTTATAGCAGGCTCATAGAAAACTCATAATTAGTTATATTAGACCCTTTTTTTTTGCTTACACATTTTTTTCCTTATTGGTTCATAAATGTTTTTTCTTCTTGGTTAGAAAAAAAAAATCATTTATTGAAGTGTGATAGCCATATGGCTTATTAATGGCCATTTGAGTAAATGCATATTAATAGCTATTTCCGCTTACCGAATACAACCCTATGAGAATATTTTGATGTGATATATTTGAAGGACAAGTTTAACATTGTGGGTCCAGTCTATGCTAACAGAGCATGAATCTCACGCAGGTTTTGTTGGGGAAAAAGGTGCCAGAACCATAAGCAAAGGAAAAATAATTTATATCTAAAACTACAATAAATAAGGAGTTATGGTAGAAGAAAAAAATTGTGTGTGCCGAGCATGCGCATTTTAAGTGAAACTTCTTTGTCTTTTCTCACTGTTTTGTCACAGAAAGTGTATTTATGATGATGTTTCACAATTTTGTGTGATGTTTCACAATTTCAGTGACAAAACGCAAAGAAGTTTGATTTAGAACGTGCATGCTCGGCACACCCCCCCTGTTTTAGCTATTTGCAGTTCTTTATGTATACAAACTGAATTCCGTGTGTGTGTGTCCGTGTTTCTGTGTGTGTATCTGTGTGTGCGAGTGTGTCTGTGACTGTGTGCGGTCTTGGTCTCCATCTTCCAATCTCCCAAGTGTTGTTGCTGCTGCTGGGGAGGTCACTGCACATGCGCGGCGGAGGTCTCTGCGCATGCGCGGCGGAGGTCACTGCACATGCGCGGCGGAGGTCTCCTAACCTCCGTGCGGGCTAGAATGCTGAATTTATGCGCGCGTGCCACATGCCTATTTAGTAGCGGGACAGTTTTTCATTACAAGGCAAGACATTTTTCCCATGAAAACACTGTAGGCGCCTGCAAAGAAATTTCACTTCAACAAACCCATCACGACTTGTACCTGCACTAGGCTAAAGTTCGAGTATCATTGTAAACCACCATTATCAGATGCTCTGAGTACAGTATAATCCAATATGCTGTGCCTTGCAAAGTGCCCATTTCTAGCATCTAGAGCTAACAACAAGAAGTCACCCCAAATAAGGATTAACACAGAGGTGGCTCAGAACATCACAAGCACTATACTCTGTACGATCCCGGACTAATTGGACCAGGGTATAGCTGGTGCCACAGATGAATGCTCTGTGTGCTACAGCTAGGTTCTGGGGACCAGAAGATGCAGCTGTTTCGCCACCGCTGAGGGACAGTTGGCCCGCCGCTGGCCATTTCGGCCCAGAGGTAGGTGATTAACGTTAGGATTAGGGGTTAAACTAGGGTAAGGGACTAAAAGGTTAAGTTTTTTTTAGGCTAAGGGGTTAAGGATTTTAGGGTAAGGAGTTGGGGTTAGGTAAGGTTTTTAGGGTAATAGGTAAAGGTTTTTATGGTAAGGGTTTATGGTTATTAGGGTTAGGTGATTAGAGGACACATTACCTGCAGTGACCAAATGTCCCGGAGGCTGAATGGCAACGGTGAAACGGCCTCGTTGTAATGTCCTAGACCGCTGAGGACACCGCTATCTTTTCCCAAGCCCTTGTAAGAAGTACAGCCCCTCTGGGTGACGCCCGAGACCCACCAGAGGGGAAGTTAATTTAAGTGCACTATTCTTTTATGTTGATGGAAAAAACTCAATGTGACGTATTCTTATGGACTGTTTAATAAACCTTGTTTTATAAAGTCCCTAGCACCTATTCTTTGCATTCCCACGCTTACCACCCTCCACCTGCAAAACCTATGAGAAGATGATCTGCCATTACCCTGAGAAGCGGAGGTCATGCAGAATGAATTACTGAATGTAACTCTCATGCTCAGATGGGGGGTTAAATATAGTTTATAGGATATTTGATGCAAAAAAATCATATGTTGTGCCATTTACTTATGTTTGAATTTTTGATTAATGTTGATTTGAACATTTATTTTTATTTAAATTGTTTGTTTGTTTTTTGTCAATATGTTTATATAAAAGCATTTTGCATCAAATGAGAACTCTGAACATCGTATATATTTTGGGTTCATATAAATATAGAGCAACTGATGCAGCCACAACTTTTAACATGCTGTGGATTTTAATGCATTTAACATTGCACAATATAATTTAGAATTCCTAAAAAAATACATAAAGTAAAATATATATATAGATGATATGCCTAAACCCATAATGGAAGATACAGGGTCAGAAGACACTATATACACCATTCACTTAAACAGGCAATACAAGCCGTTTTATTTTCCCTTCATTTTTTGAAATGCAGAATTGAAGCAGGGGTCTCCGGAGCTGAGCCCTGTTAATTTAAGCTGTGGGGAACCCTTGTTTCCAGAGGTACTTGCCTCCATAGTGGGTGCCGTAGCCAGTTCACCATATGGCTGCATTTTAAAGCTCCAGTGACCTTCGGGGCAATAGGAAGCTGTAACGTGCGACTTCCTATTGGCCCATGTGACGCAGGAGCTTTAAACTGCAGGAGATACTGGCACCCCCTTCGAAGGTAAGTATCTCTTGAAGCAGGGGGTCCCCAGAGCTGAAATTAACAGGGTTCAGCTCAAGAGACGCCCTGCTTCAAACCTGTATTAAAAAAATGAAGAAAGAAAACGGCATGGATTGCTCCTTTAAATGTACAGTAAATGTAAACTATAAGGTGCCTTCCTGAACCAGGTGTCTTAGAGAGTTTATATTATCGCACCCTGGGTTGCAAGATAATAGCGGTTATGTATCAGTCTCCTGGCTGCAAAACGTGGGCAGAAAGTGTTGGAAACAATAGTATCTGATTCATGAAAGGAAAGATTGTATTGAAGTTATACAAGTTTTTTTTTTATTCAGCTTTCCTGGGGCCCAAGAGTAGAATTTTAACCTGCCCCCCCCCCCATGTCGGTGGCCTTGCAAGCCCTCCCCCTCACACACCACCTCGCTTCCCCCTCTCTATTTCTCTCCCTTTCTCACATTCCCCTCTCTCATCTGCTCCTTTCCCCCCATGTATTTCTCTTCCCCCACTCCCTATCCTCCTCTCTCTTGCTCACTCTCCCCCTGTCACTGTATTGTTTAGCCACAGGGGGGTCTGACCATGAACCCGAATGACTAGGTACCCGCCAGGGAGGTGATTGTTGATAACCTCCAGGTCATCGGCAGTTTTGCTGTTGGAAGCCATTGAGGTAGTGTTAGCAGATTGTGCAGTAACTCCTCTCTCTTGCTCAGCTCCGTGGAACTGAGTTAGGAGTGGCAAAGCGCGGACTCCTCCCATAGCAAGGAAAGGCTCCGATTGGATGGTGGTTGGTTTGCCCCTCCCCTGTGTGAATTTAGAGGCAGGGCAGTGCTGAGAAGGTTGTGACATGGCTCCGCCTGAGCCAGTCACTTGGTTGGGCGGTGCCAGAGCTTGGCACTGAAGCTTGCAACTTGGTCTGCAAAAGCTTGCAACTTTTGTAAAGCATCCCATGCGGCCCCGTTTTCTTCGCGGGAGCACCATTTTGGAACAGAAGAGCAGGCGAGCATGTGGTGTCCGCCATTTTGGAAACACAGCACAGTATTCAACAAATAAGATACCCAAGGTCCCTGGTACATACCACCAGGGGCCCATTTCTTTTACTCCTTTAAGACCTTCTTAGAAAGAACAGAGCCTGCCTGGTGCACAAGTCCCTACATTCACTGCTATGGCTTGTACCTTTCATAGCAGAGTTGATGATGGGGTTCACGCTCCCGGGATACATTTCCACCGGGTGCGTCCCCAGAAACACGGTCTTGGTAATGAATGGTGGGGGTCACGCTCCTAGGGACAACTGAATCCTGGTGCGACTCCCCCACAACACAGTACATCATGCTATTGTAGGGGTGTTCTGGTTTCCCCTCTGTACCTCCGCTGCAGGGCGCAATCACGGGGGGTGCTGTGAGGGAGCGTCCGGAGGTTCTGCGGTGGCCCAATAGCACAGGGCGCCGCCATGTTGTATGGGCATTGCGCAATACTCATGCGCGACCGGAGGTACGGAGAGAGTTTGCGCATGCGCAGTGTAAGCGCGCGAACGGCTGGCTAATAACCAGGAGGCTCTGAAGTAAAACTACAATTCCCATGAGCCTCAGCAGAGCCTCATGACACCAGGGAACGAATAGGAGTGCAGGGATTGCTGGCAGACAGGAAAGGGAAGCGTGGGGGAGAGACCACACTAGCAGAGGGCGCCGGAGGAGCAAGGGGAGAGGTTGTGTGTGTGCAGGGGGTCAGTGACCCACCTGCGTAGGCCAGATTTCCCCTCAGGCCCCAGTGCCGTCCCTGAGTCACCATTAGCTTGTGGTGCTGCAGGGAAAGCCCTAGAGAGAGAGACATTCTATTCCCTTACTGTATTAGCAGACAGGGACACAGTGTTCTTCCTGAGCTGCGGTGTGTGAACAGTGGGTTGGGCTCAAGCTGCTGGACATTCCCAACTCGTGAGAGACTACGCTGGATCGGCGGATACTTTTTAAAGTCTGTTACCGGCTGCTGGAGTAGCCGGAAGGTATTTAATAAGTGCACCAACACGGTACCTTCTGGCGCTGATCCCGCCTTGGGGGAGGGTTCTTTGGGGACACTGGGTTGAGTGACCAAGGGACTGAGTCTATACATTGGACACGGTGGGGGGTACACGCGGTGGTGGGAAGTGACATTACTTAATGTGAAGAGTGGCCAGGCCACTGGTGTATAATTACTGAGTATCAGCTATTCATGTACAGTGATTACATGTGTTTCATTCCTAATAGGTGTACGCTAAGGTTTTGCGATTAATTATTAGTAAAAGGTTACCACGTTGAGGCTTGTTATCATTATTCTTACCTAGGGGAATCTTACTTATTGGGGATCCTGGGTAAGTGGAGGCGCAGCCAAGAACATATTGTTACCCCAGGCTCCCAGTTAGCGGAGGCCCAGATCTCGCTGAGCCAGCAGGTACATACAGCACTAGTAGTCTCTCTATATCAGCAGGAAAGAGGGCTACACTATTTTTGAGTAACGGATACCTAGGGTCCTTCAGCACCATGCACGTTCCCTGGCCCCAATCTTCCAACCTATCAAGAGAATGGAGGTGAATAAGGTAACAGCTCTCGGGGGGCCACTCTTATAATTAATAGAACCATGGGGGTCACGCACCGAGAGACACTGATCCTGGTGCGACTCCCCCACAGCACAGTACATAGTGATATTTTATAGCTCTGGGTACCCAAGGGTCGTTCAGCGCCATGCAAGTTCGGTTGGCCCCAACATTTCACCCTTTTCCATAGAATGAAGGTGGATAGGGTTACAGCACTCCCTGGTAACATCCCATTGGGGGTCGTCCCTATTTTCTTTGTAGTGGAATGGGTGCCCAAGGGTCCCTGGGGTAGCATCAGGGGCCCTGGCCCCTTTCTCTGCACCATTTTCCCCCTGCTGCATCCTGCCACTGTTTAAAGTCCCTTTAAGCTGCTGTTTAAAGTCCTGAAAGCCTGTCCTGATCTCAGCAGTGCCTCCAGTGCCTCCATGTAGCCCCACCCTCTGGAAGATACTGCTTCAGTTACAAGGTATTGTGGTGCGGCATACCTGTGAGGGTCCAGGAGGGCTGAGCTGTCTGCGATGGGATGGAGACCAGGTCAGGCTTTTGATGATCTGATGTTCTTTCACTCAGGATGGTTAGCGCCTCCAGCTGTAGTGGGCTCCAGGATGTCCAGAGATCAGTCCCCACCAAAGCATAATTCTTTCCCTTCTGCCCAGGGACTTACACTCAAGCAGGATTATAATAAAAGCAAAGGGGACTTTATTGTGCAGTCATTGCACTTCTTTACAGTGGATGCAGGGGTCTCAGAGGATCCCAGGCCTCTGGATGGTGCTTGCTCTAGCATTGTGGAGCCTTAGATCTTCTATAACCAACCAGCCCATGAGGGGCTGACTGGCCTCTCCCTCCCAGCCGGGAGGAGATAGCACACACTTCCACTCCTTAGGACGGGTGGAAGAAGACTCACTACTATTTGTCACTTCCTCTCTGAGCTCTGGAAGGGGAGGGCTCAAGGTCTGTACTCTGATAGGCTGTACACATACCATGAGTCACCACCACTTCTGTCACTCAGAGAATAGCATGAGGGGGAGTCAAATGCCCCCAGGATGACCTGTCACAGCCTGTAGCTACAAAGGACTTACGTGACAGAGGGTAGAGTGGCAATTGGGACCAGCCCTATTACACACACTACAGGCTGTTCTCCAACGTCTCCTTAAATAGTTTTCTGATGTAATCTGCTCATCACTGGACTGGTTAAAAAACAACTGGAGCACTGTAAGAAAGCTTGTTAGCTTATTGTTAATGGGCTATGTACTTCAGCCCACAGTTGGATCAAGTAAAGTACTAGTTAATTAATCATTTAATTCTTAGACCAATGCAACGGATATGTCTTGTGCACAATGACAATAAAGTAGGGTGCACAGTATTTATTCTTTGCTCACATCAACACCTGTGCCCATTTAGCAATGAATTTTAATACAGATTGCAGTCATTTGAATAAGCTTCTCTTAAATGCCTTACAATTGTTGCTATATTTTTAGAAACTCAAATCGGGAAATAAACAACTTCAGTAAAATGATTTAAATAACAAATAACTTTTCTTTAGAAAGAGCCTGTCTCCTTGAGAACAATGAGCTAGCAAGGAGACAATTTTTTTCCCACTTCTACTATTAAAGCAATTTGCAATATGGAAGGGTGAGATGTCATGAATAATTAAAGTAAATCACAGAGTAATCTTCCACGAAAACATCTGATTTCTGAAACTCGTCTCGTTTTTTCTTATCGAATCTTCTGTTTAACAATGCAAACTGTAATGTGACATTCACGATCGTAGCCAAATACGTGCACTTTCTGTTCTTGCTCAGTCATTATATAAATCATTTTGAAGGAATATACTACGACATGGTTATGCATTAGATTATTGTCTCCGGGATAAACCGCAACCACTGGTTATTTTATGATGAATCTGTAGATCTGTGAAAACGAAAAGACTGCAAGAAAACATTGTAGTAGAATAACGGCAATTCATTATTCGTAATAATAAATAATAGATCAACAGTAGAGATGTGTAAGCTAGGCTTATTCTAGTCTATTTTTTTGGCTGAAATTGTAAAAATGTTAAAAAAAATTCTTTGCTACGTCAAAATGTATCCAAAATTAGCTAATTTGGCAAAATGTTGCAGTTTTCACCAAATGTATTTTGAATTATGTAAAAACACATGACCATATGTACTTGAGCATGAAAATATCTTTTGCTGAACCATGACAGTTTTTTTCATGATAAAAGTTCTCAACAAAATGCTATGTTCATGAACTTTTTCAAACAGTTCACACATCTAATCATAAGCATTTTACCATTTATATAGTAGACTAACAAAAGTGAATAAAATATGGGGATTATTTATTAAACTGTAATGCCAGTTGAGATTTGACTTCAATGAGAGTTTCCGTGAGATAGGACCCTGATTAGCACTACCGCAGTTTAATGGATAACCCCATAAGAGTTTATTTTCAGACCATGAATATAACAAAAATATGTTGTAAGTAATATTAGCCAGGTGTTCAATGGCAGAATATGCAATATATCTGATGTACTACAACAACACTAAAGTTTGTAAAGATTTGTTTGTGGCATTTGTAATAAAATTCAGAAAGAATGAATTGGATGAAGTATTAGGTTATTGGCAAAAATGTTGCCTGTAACGCAGGTCGACATAGAGGCTTATTCAATCATATGCAATAGTGCGATTTTCCCGCTACCGCACGGAGAGCCAAGTTGACCTGAATGGGACTTTCCATACTGCAGTGCCAAATCGGTACTTTCGCACGTTGAGTAAACCTCATGGTTTCAATTCCAATGTCCGCTCTCCTTGTTACTTTATGGTGTAAGCATTTTGGGGAAAGGATGAATTCCCAGCTGTAAGGATTCCGGTCCTGGGTTTGGCTGGAACTCACCCTTACGTGGCTAAAGAGGTTCCAGGCAAATCTCTCCCTGAACAGCAAATCACCTGTTTCTGAACTCAGACTTCATTTTGTCTTGATACTGCTTTCTGTGTAGCTCTTTCCCTATGGGCTGTCTATGCTATTTAGGGTTAGCCCTTCCCCCAGGAAGTGGCTGAGCATAATTCCTGAATTCTTTCATTCGTGTAACCTGTGCTTGTCACAAGCACCTCTGCTTGGTCTTCTTGTGCTGAAGCGCTGGATCCCCAGCGCTATAGCTTCCCTGTGGCCTGTCTGCATATATCCTGCTTCCAGAGGCCTTCGTTACTTACAGTTCCTGCCCTGCTTCGGAAATCCGTTCCTGTGCTGAAGCGCTGGATCCCCAGCGATATAGCTTCATTGTTCCTGTGGCCTGTCTGCATACCCTGCTTTCAGAGGCCTTCATTACTTTGAGTTCCTGTCCTCCTTCCAGAGGCCATGCCTATGCTGAAGCTCCTATGCTGAAGCATTTCCTAGTACCAACCCCAGCCTGTAACCTCGACCATCCTCCTGTGCCGCCTACCTTGACCCCAGCCTGGATACTGTTTTCCCTGCTATCTCCAACCCCAACCCGGCTACCCACAATGATGAAATCCGCAATACGGACCCGGCTTCGTGATCTCAGGTCGGTGTTTCTCCCCACCTCAACCCCGCGGTCCAGTCCTGGTTTGTAGTGAGCATGTCCATTACACCAGCGAATTTCTACATTTAGCACTGGGTATAAGTAAACAAATATATAAATATATAGAAATGTAATTTTGAACAACAGGAGGCTTACTGCTCCACTCCAAAACAGGTTTTGTCTTCGTACTCTTTATAAATGCTGTTACTGCTCTCTTCACCCCTTTTTCCAGTCATTTTCTAGATTTTTCAGAGATGCTGAGCCTTGAAAATTCAGCAATCCAGTGGTGCACTAAAATGAGTTTAGAAAGTCACAATGTCAAATCCCCAAAATATTAACAATTATTTGACATTAGATTAAGAAGGGTTATTCTTGCGAAGTCATATTATGAACTTGGCTCTAAAATGAGTCCACACTGACTTTTAATATATATTATATATTATATATTATATATATATATATATATATATATAATATATATATAAGCCAACTGCAAGGCAAATATATGTTGTGGGTATTTTGGGGGTTCAATATGAGCTTGTAGGTGTTCTATATGTTTTATAATTCTTGTTCAGCTAGTCTTAGCTGATTGGAGGGTGGCAACCTCCTACCTAATTGAAGCTCACTCCCTCCCACATTTAAATGGTTAAAAGCTCACTCCATGGCATCTCCCACTCTCAGGGGAAATTGCCTGCTTACAGTGTGATTGTGACAAATCTATTACAGAGTGCTTTTCCTGGTAATGTACAGGTTAATAAAAGCTTCAATCAGACTTAGAACTTTTGCAACTAGTATTGACAGATTTACTATAAATCATTCTTCCTGGCAATGCACAGGTTATTAAGAATCTATATTAGTGTTAGGGACCCTTGAAACGTGGTCTGCCATGCAGTTGGCTCAGGGGCTTACAACAATTTGGCCAAAATGTTAAACTAAAAGACCATTTTATTTATTAGTTATTTATACATGTATATTTAGGCACTGTACCGTATATAAGTTTTTCTGGATGTGCACTGAGCTTTGTCTGTGTTTTATGTTATGTCTCTGGTTTTAAATATATATATTGCCATGCTCAGTAGCACTCCTCTGTGAAACTTATATGCTTATATATATGTTGTGGGTATTTTAGGGGTTCAATATGAGCTTGTAGGTGTTCTGTATGTTTTAAGAAGGCAATGAGACAACATCCTGGATGAAGAAATAAGATAGCTTTCCAGAAAAGAACTACTCACGGTGACTGCTCTTCTATCCACAGAGGATTCAGGGCTTTGGGTCAAGTTGAGGATCCACCCACGGGTATCCAGGCTGGCATCAGATTGGAAGAAAGCCATCAGCTGGGATTAATTTTTCCTGATTGCCTTTTTTTGTGCCATTGGGCAGGAATTACTTTTTAATGCTTTGTAGTCTTTTTAATTTAAAATGTTGCCATTGGGCTGGGATTATTTTTCTGTTTTATTTGGATTTTTAGTTTTATTGGCCATCAGGTTTCAATTGTTTGGGGCGGGGCGGGGGGGAGTCTATGCTTGGGAATTGGCCCTTTATTGGATGTATGTCTCGGTGCACCTGAGGACAAGGGTGAGGGCCTCACCCTGGCAGGGGTGCATTATACATTTATTTAGGGTGTACATTGATAGCCACATTGGCAATCTGGGCCCTCAATAGCCACAGTGACATTCAATGGATTAAAATTCTAGTTTTTATATGGTGTTTTTGTTTTTAACATGTATTTCTTTATAATGTATTTTATGTATTCTTTGACCAAAATCCCTATTAGCTACATTTAGTTCATAGGCCTATTGACCATTACTATAGGGAGTTGTTTTGTTAGCGGAGGTTGGTGCCCCGGTGGAGGGAGTTTAGACCGGCTGGGGGAGTGACTTGTCTGACATATAATGGGTACTAGGTTAGTCAGGGTACTTTTACCAACCCCATAGTAGCTCCTTCTCCTCCTCTCCCCCATAACTTCTTCTTGCTCCCCGCCCCAAAGCTCCTTATCCCCCAATAGTTCATTCTCCCTCTTTCACCCTCCAGCCAATAGCTCCTTCCCACTCATAGCTCCTCATCTCCATAGTTTCTTCTCTCTCCTCCCCCATAGCATATTCTCCCTCCTTCCCCCAATAACTCCTCCCCTACATATCTCCTTGTCTCTCCTCCCCCCAATAACTTCCTCTCCCTCCTTTCCCCCACAGCTCCTTCTCACCTACCCATAGCTCCTTCTTCCCCATAGCATCTTCTCCCTCCTTTCCCTCCCCCTTATAGCTCCTTCTCCCTCTGCCCCCTCCCCCCATAGTTCCTTCTTACCCCCCACAGCTCCTTCTCCCCTACTTTATAGCTCTTTCTCCCTCCCATAGCTCCTTCTTCCTCCTTCTCCATAACTCTTTCTGCCCCCTCCCCCAATAACTTCTGCCTCCCCAATACTTTCTTCCTCCACCCCAATATCTTGTAATCCCTGATGCACACCCACAAATACCTTCTTTCCCCCTCCCCCTCATACCTCCTTCTCCGCCCCAAAGCCCATGCCTCCTTCTCACCCCCCCACCCGTGTCTCCCCAGTGTGCATGGGGTTATGGGGTGGGGGCTGCTCCTTTCATTTGTCCTTTGTTGTTGGCCCTGCTAACATCCGTCATAATTAACACTATGCTCTTCATGCATGAAAACATGGCTTAATGTCAAGTTATTGTCCTTTAAAGATACACCGTTAGTCTTCTTACCATGAAGTTACGTTGCAGTAGATTAATGCACATTATGTAATTTAACAGAGCTTTGTGGATCTGGGCCCTGAAGTCACCTTAGGACATTCATTTTCAGAAAACAACATTTTACAAAAACTAAAAGGAACCTGTTACGTTATATTTAAGTCAAACACATCACTAAAGAGCAACTTGTTGCATGTCCCCCAACCACATGTAACATTATGCCAAATTGCAACCAACTGTGCAATTTGCAAATGGTCTTTTGTGTAATAAATGGCATTTTAAATCAACACCCAGTGGAACTGTTCTATTATAGGTTCATTTTATTATAATGTTTGTTCATTACTAAACTATTTTGTAGAAATCAGTCCTGTATTGTTCATTAAAGATAGAGGGAGCAAAAAGCGCAAAGTACTTGTGCTCTATAATAACAGGGGAGAAAACAAAGATAATGCAGGTCAACAATTTGGGAGTAGCTTCATAATGGAAGAACATTCTTTATAATGAGATGTAAAAGCCTTTTATATCCTGATAAACTACTTTACCCTTCTGTTGATAGTCAGACTAGATAAATGGAAACGGTCATTAAAATACTGGGGCACATCCTTATAAAAACGGATGCAAACTGCACAATATTAAAGAGGCAATTCAAGTGGCCCTTTAAAAATGGATTACCTTGATTAAAAAGGAATTACTTAAGCTACCAATCAATTTGTTCTCCTGTGATTGATCAGCAAAGATCCTGCTTCCCAGGGTTCACTAAATGGCTGCCTTTCAGCTTCAGTCAATCCTTCAGTCAGTGTAATTTAGCAGCTACAATGTATTCTTATATTACTAAGGGAATATTGCCTATTGTTAGAGTTTGCAGCACAACCTGCTGATAATATTGGCAACAAATTATCACAAAGAGGAAAGTGAGACAAAGATCTTGCACTGTTGGGGTGGAGTGTTAAAGCCTGCTATAGAAATCAAAGGATGCTCCGTATACTAAAACTCATTAAAAATGGAATTAAGAATTGAATTAAAAAAATGTAGTAAGCATTATCTATTACTACAGAACTTAGTTATTTTTAAAATTTATTTTTTAAAGCCGCACAGGATATTGAATGACATGCTCCTTTAAAGGAATTCTTCTTGAACAGTATTTTTCTCTAATATTTACATGTAACAGAGGGGACCTTGTTTTATTGTAGCAACATAAAGATAACTGAACCGCTCAAAAAGATGACACCTTTATTTTCTCACAACATTTTTAATTACATGAAAACTTACAGTAACATATTTCTCGGTCTGCAGACCTGTGTATCACTATAAGCTACAGCCATCCTATGTTATGACACCTTCATATTTAGTTTAAATGCTTATAAAACGGGTCATTTACAATGTAATACAGTGTAGTTAGACCAGGATCATTGTTTCTCCATGGTAAAAAATGATGATAATAATAAAGGTGTACGTTTAGTGTATTGTAGATAAAAGATTTAACATTACATTGAAAGAGTGCAGCCCCACATATTGTGTGTGTGTATATATGGTTGTGGTGTGTGTGTGATTGTGGCGTGTGTTGTTGCAGGACAGCCTCACGGCAGGGTCAGTAAGACTCTTAAGACAGTGGTTTAAGCTGTAACTGTAGTGTTTTATTCTGATAACAACCAAACATTGGGCACACTGTCCATTTAAGAAAACCAAGTCATAAAATAAATCCCTACTCCTCTTTGGGAGACTGACTACACAACAGGGCCCTCTCTAATTGGCTGACTACATAAGTCGGTTACCAGCCCAAAACACACTCATATTTAGAGAGATAATATAAACTACAATATCAAAGTCCTTATCTGATAGGTTGTGGGAACACGAGAGCCCAGGAAATCCCTCTGGATATAGCAACCTTGACAGGACAGCTCTGCTCCTTCAACAGTCTATGGAACGCCAGTTTCTTGAAGATAAGCATCCATGCAGGCTTATTCAGTTTCATGAAGTCTTGTCCTGAGTATGCATCCCAGGCAGTACCAGCAGGCACTGTGTGCAGCAGGCCTGGGAACTGGACCAACCAGCTCTTCCTCCTGGTTGGGGAGAAGTCTCTACCCTCCTGGGGAAAAACAAGCTCTCCTTGTGGAAGCTTCCTTCCTACATTTAAACTCCTGTTCATTCAGATATGCTTAATTAGCTCCACCTGCGTCTAGCCTCTCCAGGGGAGGTTAACTGCCTGCATGCTGGAACATATACTTTACAAGCTCGTTCCAACCTGCGCAGACAGTGACTCCGTCACTATATGTGTGTGTGTGAGTGCATACAACACATGTAACAGCCGGCACTCCACTGGTGTGCGTGCAATATATTTTAGTAAACATGTTAACGATGCATGATCAGTCCAAGTAATTGGACTGATTGAAGAAGAGACTACCGCTGGTACCAGGGAAGATTCTATAAATATATTGTCAATTGTGGAATAAAGATTATGTGGAGCTGAATAGGATGTGTAGTCTCTTTCTTTTGGATCTTTTAGCCCCCAGGTCTTTTATGAATTTGGCTAATTCTGTGGGAGTTTTGGGGTCCTGAGTTCTTTGTGAATTTTGTTGTATTTTGGATCTATCTAGTGCTGGATCACAGATTTCATTGAAATGTCCTGACAGGAGAAAGTAGAGGATTTTAACCCCTAGCGATGCTAGCCAGGAAATGTCCATGTAATAAATATGCAAGTTAAAGCATTTGAATCTTCATAATCCTTCCAAACAAAACAGCCTTGTTGAACTCAGAACTCCAACATTCACAAATACTGTGATATACCACTATTAAAGTCCTTTGAATGCCACTGTCTATAAACTCCCAATAGCCTATAATAGGTACGTCTTGTATGGGTGTCAAGTGGCTATAGGAGCTAAATGGTATTGAGGTCACATAAATGAGCAACATATAATAATAAAATTACTCACTGATGACCGTGTGGAGATCTGGAGGCTGTCGGCGTGCTCCTACCAAGGGGTTCCAGTATGCAGAGATTGTGAGCGGCGGTGCAGCTGCCTTGGAGAAAATTATGACCAGTACTGCAAAAGTCTAGGCACGAAAATGTATTAAAGGCACATTAAAAACAGTAAGTGAACACTCTTACATGTTTCGCGTGGTCACACACGCTTTATCAAAGAGTACGGTATACAAAACCGAACGATCACATAAATACCCATAATTCCTCCCTTCACTCGTGACGTATCGGTGTTTTCATCCAATAGGAATCATCACGCCCCTTCTCTCACGGAGAACTAATGTAATTAAACTAATAGCCAGCTGAGAGACACCATGCAAAGTGACATGATGTAGGGAGGCAAAAAGAACACTCCCTCTCTGGTGTCGTATCGGCCCCTCAAACAATGGGAGCCATCATACCTCTTATCTCACAAAGCGTTGTTAAAGCTGGTTATCGGCTAAAAAAAGACTGAAAAAAGTATGACCCGAGGAAGGGAAGAACTGGGCACCTTGAAAAAGAGACATACTGTATAACCTAATTGAGGCAGTTCAAATATCCCACAAATATATACATATAAACCAACACATAGAAAGCACTGTCCCATATGAAATATTGACCATTGCTAAAACACTATCAAACTTGTAGTGATTTAAAATAAAAAAGCAATTACTGTAGTATAAATCCTGACAATATTTAAACCATATAATAACTAAGAAAGAAAAGAAAAACAAAAAAGAGAACATAAAAAACACATCATCATGATCATAAATCATTAATTAAATGGGCCATTGTATATCTTGTGGAGACACGTCAAAGGAAGTTTTAGACAAATGCACGATGGGCATCTCTAAACGATCCTAAACAGTATTATTTGTATTATGTTTATTAATGTATTTATTAAAATTAATTTGAGTCCCAATCTCTAGAGGATTGGTCCTATGATAATTATTGTATCACTGAACTCTAAAGCGTGTGTGACCACGCGAAACGCGTAAGAGTGTTCTCTTACTGTTTTTAATGTGCCTTTAATAAATGTTCGTGCCTAGACTTTTGCAGTACTGGTCATAATTTTGGTCATAATTTTCTCCAAGGCAGCTGCACCGCCGCTCACGATCTCTGCATATTGAAATATCCTGGCTGAATGATCGTTCCTTCTGCAAATTCTGCTAGTAGGGGGAATATTAAAAAAAAAATTATATTCTCTATCATTTAGTGCATATATGTTCGCTAATGTTACCCGTGTAGTGCCGATGTTACCTTTCAAGAGTAAATAACGTCCTTCTCTAGCCGCGGCCTTTTCGTCTACGAGGAATGGAACTGACCTACAGATTAGGATGGCAAATCCTTTCTTTTTCTCTGGAGCTGATGCGTAGAAAGCAGTGGAGAAGACCCGATCAGTGAGTCTGGGCTGCTCTCGACTCCTGAAATGTGTCTCCTGCAGGAAAACAACATCTAAATTTTGTTTTTGAAAGTCCTGTAAGTCCAGTCTGCGTTTTTTGGGGGTTATTAAGCCCCTTTACATTTAACGTCAGTAACTTGAACATCTTATCTTAACCTTTATGCTTAACAACCCCATATAACACCTTGTATTAAACTTGTCAGAACATGGGGTTGGGAGGGGGGAACAGAAAAGAGAAACATGGGATAGTAAACCAGCATGGAATCTATGTCGGATCTCTCCACAGAGATAAATGGACCAGAGGAGCCCAGTGAGGGGAGATAGTACCCTATGCGGGTGGCGGTTCCTTACTCCCTCTGGAAGAAAGGTTAAATATCGGTGGAAAAGGACCCAAAAAAGAAAAAGGTTAACACAACACTTAAACCAGAAATGTTGTGTGTCTGGTCCTCTCTGGTGCTGGGGGATATGTGGGGATACTGCGAACTTCTGATCCACGAACTCATGACCGGCAAGGCAGGTAAGCCTCTAAAGCTCCCTGATGAAAGCATGTCACGTGCTGAAACGCGTAGGAGGAGGAGCTTTGAGGGGTTACAGCTCTTGTGCATCCCTGTCTCATTGCCACAGTCCTGGTGGTTTTACGTGGAGTCCCTTGGAGAGTATACTGCGGAGGCTGTGAAGATTCTGAAGCTGTGTGGGGTGTGTGAGATTTGGCTCTCAGCCCCTGTGCGCTCCGGTAGTTCCAGGCAACGGCCGGGAAGGGTTGGTGCGTCACGTCCGGCCGTGACGTCATACCCGGAAACCCGGCGCCCTGCGAGCAGTTCCATCACTGGTGTGCGAGCTCAGGAGAGCTGTGGAGCGGTGTTTCTGCAACAAGTGCTGGGAAGGAGGAAAGAAAAGGAGCCACCAGCGCGAAGTGTATGAAGTCTGGGTGAGTGCTTTCCACATTTGATGCCTACGGCACCTTCCCATTTCTACACACTTCAATACCTGCACAGTTGGTAGCGCTTTCCATCCTAGCTACCATTCTGGATTTTCTCCTCTCACAGGCCACTCTTGCCCGAGTCTGTTCTATCAGACAGGGGCATTAACTTGTATCCACACCACCTGGACAATTTCTCTCTGGCAGAGACTTGTGCTATTTATTTTATATATTTTTGTGTAATTATTCATGCAATTTTATGCTCATTTCATATGTGGTTTTCAACATAAAGTGGCTGCTGGGCCTGATCCAAACTCATATAGCGCTTCCCTGTTTGTTTGTTTATTTTCAGGTAAGCCTCTAACCTATCCGGGCGGAGAAATATTAAAGTCCTCAGTCATCTATATCTGCATCGGTATAATCTTCAGCAGTCAGTTCATCTCCACAATCTTTCTGATTTTCAGCTTGTTCCTTTCGTTCAGAGCTCTTTGAAGTCTTTTTTGTCTGCCATATAGGATTCAAGGGAGAGTGGTCCAATTTTTTGGTCGCTCAGGGGGAATTTGTTCTATTTTTCACCCCCAGGTCTCTTAGCGCTTTCTCACCCTCTTTGAGATTTTTACCGTGAATGTGGTCCCATTGTGCCATATTATTAGCTTAAATGGAAATCCCCACTTATATCTGATCATCTCTCAGGCTTTTGGTGATCTCCTTGAGCTCCTTTTCTTCTTAGTAAAGTTGTTGCCGATACATCGTTGTAGATCTGTCGTTGAGACGTTGAGAATAGCCTCTTTTCATGGACCATGAAGATGATATCCCTTACCTTATTGGGGTCTGATTGTTTTGGCCCAAGCGCTCTAAGCACCCTATCCAGCAGTAGTTTGTCCTCTGGTATGTTTGGGACAATTAATTCAAAGTGCCCCCCGTGTAAACTTCTCCAGGGCTTCTGGGAGGATCGTCTCAGGGATATTTCTCAGTCTTAAATTGCTCCATCTTGAGCAGTTTTCCAAATCCTCTTGGGCCTCAGGGATTCAATTTGGGATTTTAGGCCCCCTTATCTCCTGATCTGTAGAATTTTGGGCCAAGATGATCTCATCTACCTTGTTTTCTAGACAGTCAGTTCTCTCACCCAGGCTCTGAATTTCCCTTCGGATTTCAGTCATTGCTTTCTGCACTTCTCCCTCCACTAGCTGTCTGATATTCTGGAACAAGTCCTGTAAGTCACCTTTGGTGGTGGGCAAAGCTCTCTCCTCTGATCCTGTTGTAGGTTCTGCCTGCATCCCCATGGCGCTGCCATTTTCAGTATCGGCATGCTCCTGTTGGTCCCGTTTTTTAAAGTACTCAGCTACTTCTCTCAGAGGCATGATTCCAGGCTATGAGGCAGAGGTCCGGTCCCGTTTTCCAGTAAAAACGAGGGCCTTAAAGCTTTAAAATTTGCTTTTTTATGCCCAGGATCAGTGGAGCTCCTCTCCTAGGTGGCCATCTTTGATCCGTCCGCAGCAGCTCCCCCTTTCATACATATTCTATCTGATTTTTCTAAGGTTCGTTCTTCATTTGGTATATATTCTGATGGTATATTCAGTTACATTGGAGAGTTATAATGAGGGTACAGCTGTCCTGAAGATCTCTAGAGAGAAACTCTGTTTCAGCTGACACGTGTGATTATTGACAAATGTGGTCTTAGCTGAGGAAAGAGGCTACAGATGTAGCTACCTGTTCTCTACCGCATCACGGGATAAAAGCTCGGACATTTCACCGAAAACTAACACAGCGAATGTCCCTGTGTTTGAATGGGACTCGCGCTGTGTGAATCCTATGGGCTGCTCCTGTCTGTAAGAGACGCACAGTAAGAGAGAGACTAAATCAGTCACTCTACCTGCGCACCTCTAACAGGCGAATGCGGGGCTTTTATTTTATTTTAATAATGCAGTATTGTAGCAGGGGGTCTCCGGAGCTGAACCGCATTTCAGGTCCGGGGACCCCTTGCTTCCCAAGTTACAGGCCCTGTTATGGGGTGCCGGTTTCCCTGTGACCAAGTTTAAATTCTTCCGCATCACAGCCCACGTGATCGGGGGATTTAAACAACCCAGAGGGCTACCAGCACCCCATAACAGGGCCTGTAACTCGGGAAGCAAGGGGTCCCCAGACCTGAAATCAATGTGATTTAGCTCTGGAGGCCCCCTGCTACAATACTGTATTATTAATGTAAAAGCAGTTTCATTACCATAGCGGGTAACCGCTAAGCGGCTAAGGCAATGAAGGGGTTAAGCCAAACTACCTGGTTTATTGGGGGCAGAGGGGGTAAGTGAAGGGAGTAATTGACCCAGGGTGGGTGGTTAGGGCTACCGGGTAGTAACCTCTATGGAAATGAGAGGGTTAACCTCTCTGTGACGTAGCGGCCTCGTCAGTATGGTCAGAAAAGAGCTTACACACTACGTTCTTGCAATGAAAAGTGCTTTATTTCCCTTACCAGGGAAGCAGGTTGTAGTTGCACAAATAATAACACAACGAAAGTAAATGGCATCAGTCTGCAACAAAAACATTAGTCCTTAGTTCCAGGTATACAACAGGGAGTTCAGGCTCTCCCCTCAGCCAGGCTCTCTGCAACCTGTTATCTCACAGGTTGAGAGCAAAATGACAGCCTGGAAGAAATCTGCTGTCTTCCTTTTAAACCTCCCCTTTCCAATTAGCTAGCAGAACTACCAGCTAGGGTGTGATTCTTTTGGTCTGCTAAAGCGAGAGTTTTTTAACCTCTTGTATACTCCCTCACACTCTCCCACTACCCACCCGAGAGGCCTACCCACCCACCGTGGGGCAACTACCCCCTTCACCAACCTCCTCTGCCCCCAATAAACATTACAATACAAACATCAATACAGTACATTGAACAAACCCACCCCCACCCCCAACATATACAGTACAGTAATGGGCAAAATCCCTATTATCCATATCTGAATAATAGCTCATTTGCTCATTAAAAAAAAACATAACCAAGACATTAACCAGCCTGCATATAGTAAATTAAAGTTCTACTCACCCCTGTCAGGATGAAAGCCGTCCTCATCCTCCTCTTCTTCAGTGGGCAACAACAATTTAAAAAAAAAAAATAACTACTGGCCACTAACACCTTAACCACCTTAACGATTATTAACCACAATGGTAATTAAGGAGTTAACCCCCTTCCCACTACCCACCTGGGAGGTCTAACCACCCTCCCCGGAGCAACTACACCCACCTTCTCTACCCATTGATTGTCATAGTGGCACACCCATGCCCTATGTGCATGGGTTGCCACTATGGCAGTCTATGCAAGCTGCAAATAAAAAAAACAAGAATCAAATTCAAAACACATTCAATTTCAATTAAAAAAATGCCCATAAACCAATTGATTGGCACAATGGCATACCCATGTCCTATGGGCAATGTTTGATTCGTATTAAATGCACTCTTGCATAAGACTGTTTGCAGTAAAAGTTCTCCATACAGATTGCTTAACAAAAGATACGCGTGGGGCTGAGGTTTTCCACCTCAATTCTGGCACCGTGACACGGATGGCTAAAATGACGTGAGGGGCACTTGGCACACCTTTTTGCCAGAACCCCAAAGCGCCAGATAAGAGACCTTGTTTTTTTGTTGTTTGTTTTTTAGCAAAACATCTCATTTTTATGTGGGGGCTGGAAAAGGGAGTGATGAGTTAAAGGTATCCTTATGTTAAATTGACACCATTCATTTTTTTTTCTAACTATTTAAGCGATTTGTTAGACAATTTATTTTGTATTTGTTTATTTTGGTAAAACCAGTTAAATACCCCTTCGGGTGGGATTATCCAAGGTGGGGTTTTTCAAAAGGTAAAACACCTAGGCTCCAGACTCCAGTGGAGGGGGGAGGTTGGTTAGTTAGGACCTCTGGTTACGGGATAGTCCGAAGAGTGGTGTACCGGAATCCCAAGAGGGATGTGTTTTCCCCCTGAGATTAAGAATAAGTATTGAGAACCTCAGAGGGAAAACATGCCCTAGGTTTAAGTCAAAATCCGATGTGCTTTTCCAGGCTCCCGGATTAAGGTTTATCCCCCTGAGATTAAGATTGTCAGGTTGAGAATCTCGGGAATAGCGAATCTCAGAGGGAGATGCCCTAGGTTTAGGTAGGGAAAATTCATTTCCCCAAAACATCGGCTAATCAACGCTGCAGGGTCAGGAATGCCAGCAGAAACCTTATCCTTCCCTCTTTCCCACTGTCAGGAATTAGCCCTGACATATATTTCCCTAGTTCTCCCTCTCCTCCCAGTTCCTTTCTGCCCACCAGGTGTGCTGCTGTTTTCTGTGTGCTCTGAGGCTCCTCTGTCTGTCTCCTTGTTGCTCTGTCCTCTGTCCTCATAGTTTCCTGTTTGTACTTGCCTTTGCTTTGTGTTGTGTCCCTGAACTTCTCTGCCACCTGTTCCTGATTATTGTTCTTGTCCTTTCAATTAAAGGCCCTTGCCAGTTTATCTGGCTTGTCCCTGTTTGTTCGCTGCTCCCTAGTCTAAGTCCCTAGTCTCAGTTCCTGCTCCCATGTCCTGCTCCTGCCTTCCTGTTGCCGAACAACGCGTGTGACCCCAATGTTCCTGTTTGCCGCCTGCCACCGACCTCAGCCTGTGACACCAACAATCTTTGCCTGCTCCCTCTGTTCCGGCCACCGAGGTCCTACCCGCTCCAGGAGTCTCCCCTGGAGACCCACAACAATAAGTGGCTATGAGTCAGGTCCTGATATAGAAGTAGTCTCGGTGCTGTCAAGTCATATTGTTGTGCCCTCGATGAAAATATAAGACGGACCTGAACATCCTTATAAATTTTACCTGTGTGCATGCCCTGTGTGAGTTTAATCATGGGAAAAGTAGGGTTAAAATTAGGTCCAATCCCTCTTAGAGGGACACCGGTTTATTATATGTGTAGCCCATGGACCCCGGGGCAATCGTAGATCAGCCCCCCTACACTGTACTAGGGTCTGGCTACATGTCTGAGTGTGGTGCATACCTGCTGGCAACAGGAGGGCCTGAGTCTCCCGCGATGATATGGGGGATGACAGGAACAGGTTTCTGGGGTGGATGACTTTGTTCTCTTCTAGTGGTGCAGCGCCTCCTTCTCTAGTAAGCCCCAGGAATGCAGGGTGGAATCCTTATAGAGAGTATTCCCACACAGGGATGAGAGGTTCCAGTTTCACACGATTGTCAGTTTAAATAGCAGCAGCAGCTCTTTATTCACACAGCAGCAAGATCAGCAACACAGCAGCATGATCCCCAGTCAGGTACAAGTTGTATACTCCACCCAGACTGCTCTCCTTCAGGATGGTATCTTCCCCTGCCACCACCCTGGCCCAAGGGCACCCAGGGTGGGGCTAGCTCTTCCCTCACCAACCAAAACAGGGTGAGAGGTATTGGCCCACCTTACTAACTATAATTCCAACAGCTCTACTCAGAGGCTGCTGGCTTCTCTTCTCCAACTGTGGCTCTCCATACACTAACTAACTCTCACTTGTCTGTGCTAGACTAACTCTAAATAGGAAGTGCACTGCTCTTTATGATTTCAGCAGGCCCCACCCCCATGTCTCTTGCCTTAGACACAGGGTCAGGTGACCTACCTCCATCACTCATGGTAGTGCTTGAAGTGGGGGAAACCCATGATAACTCCGGGCAGCCTGCCCTTACCAGGGCTTATACCAGGAGGAGGAAAGAACTATAGCCCTATTTCTTACCAGGGCTACATATGTATACAACTTACCATCCAGATACCTGCAAATGGAATATATTTACTCTGAGTGACCCAAAATTGCAATTCTCAGATGAGGGTTCTTTCTATTGGGGAAAGATTCTTCATTTGCGGAGTACTTTGAAAAGTAGAGGGGCCAAAATTTCCCGTATGCAATGGGACGCATACTGTAGTTGGTATGAGGAGGCATCCAAAAGACGCACTGAATCCCAAATTAAGTCTTAAAGATTCAAATGAAAAGACTAAAAAGCAAATGATTTAAAAGAGGCAAAAATTAAACCATTATTCCCTAGACCCCCACAGCCTTATAGTCTCTATCCCAGTATACTACCCCCCCGAAGAAGGAATGTTAGAAGGACCAGGCAAGGATTTGATTGATATTTTCACCAGCTGCCTCCCTTCTCCCCCACCATATAATCCTCTTGCCGATGCCTCGATCCAGGGTAATGGGGAAATGCTCCCCACAGGGCTCCAGGGCAGGTTAATGGTTCCCAGGTGATTGACTCCCGAGATCATGGTTCCCAGTTTACTGGTTCCCAAACCCATGATACCAGACGAGAGCCTGACATGCACCCTTACTCAACCCTCAGTCCCACCCATACTAGAAGCGGACAGATTTATGCCCAGTCAGCCATAACTCAGCAGCCCAGATCACCAGGGGCCAGGGGGAATGAACAAGTTACTGGATCACATTTTGAGTCAGTTCCCAATAATGATAGATTTAATATCAACAATTGCCTGGTGCAGGGGACAATGGGGCAAATAGTATACGTGTTCACGCTCCCTGGGCGACTGCAGAACTCCGTATTATGGGACAAACTTTTCCAAAAATTAGGGAGTAAACCCTGAGATTTAGAGAGGAATTGGAGGTTATTATAAACTCCTATAACCCCACCTGGTCTGATATTATCAAATTGATGGGTGTTATTGTACCCAAAGAAACCCTAGAACGACTTAATCCCAGTCTGGGTGGTCTGCACAAGACCCAGTATATATCTAATCGAGTTGTACCTCACCCCGTCACTGAGCCCCTTTCAGTAAAATTGGATCCTATCACTGAGAAACATGCATTCCTGCTCAGTCCTCTCTCCTGTTAATTTGTTGGGACGTGATTTATTGTGTAGGTTGGGATGTACAATTTATTGCACTTCTTCTGAAAGAGTGTATTTAGATCTGCCTGCCCGAAGTGAGAATGCTGTACTAGCAGCACTCTCAACTGTAACTCCACTGCAGAAACCCAGAACACTTACAGACATTCAGAAAGGCATTATAGTCCAGATCCCCGCAACATTGTGGTCCCAACATACTGATGAGGTGGGAAAAATTAACACTACCCAACTAGTCCGTATCCGCCTTAATCTTAACAAGCCACTACCCCGGCAGGCACAGTATCCCTTGCGTCCTAAAGCAGAGGCTGGTATAGCCCCTGTCATTGATTCTATTTTGGAGAAAGGAGTTATTTGTTCCTGTCAGCAGCATCTGCAACACTCCCATTTTTCCAGTCTGAAAGCCTGGTAAGCAGACGTGGAGGTTTGTTCAGGATTTGTGTGCAATTAATCAGGCTGTATTACCTTCTCTGTGGTTCCCAACCCTGCCACTATTCTTTCCCACGTCCTTTCCACAACCACTTATTTCACAGTGGTAGACTTATGTTCAGCCTTTTTTTCTCGAAATCCACCCTGACAGTCAGTATCTTTTGCTATCACTTATACAATACACATGGACCGATTGCCCCAGGGGTATACAGAATCTCCATCCCTTCTCTCAGATATTAAAAAGGGATCTGGATGATGTACAATTTAAAGGTCGGTCAGTGTTAATTCAGTATTTGGATGACCTTTTACTAGCTTCTCCCTCCCAAGAAGCGTGAGTAACTGATTCAATAATTCTCCTACAGGACAGATTGCAGTTGTCAGGAGTGGGTACATTATCTCAGTCATGACCTATCACCCTGCTCCAGACACCTGTCCCAGGATAGGATCAGTTCCATCTTACAGGTGCCTTGACCCACCACCAAATCTCAGGTCTGATCCTTTCTGGGTATGGCTGGGTACTGTTGGCAGGGGTTTTTGGGATATGCTTCACTAGTGAAGCCGCTCCAAAGTCTCATCTCCCAGACCAACCCAAAACATATCATTTGGACTCCTGAGTGTGAGGACGCCTTTGTCCACCTCAAACAGGCTCTAACTAATGTCTCTGCTCTAGGATTACTTGACTATGACAAACCCTTTACCTTATATTGTCATGAGAAAGGTGGGTTTGCTACAGGGGTACTCATCCAAACACATGAAGGTAAACAGCGACCTTTAGCATATTATAGTTCTGCTCTAGACCCAGTTGCTCCAGGGCTCCCTCCATGTCTGCGTGCTGTTGCTGCAGCAGCTCATTTGGTTGAGACCTCTGAGAATTTCGTTCTCAAATCTCCTCTCACTGTATCTGTCTCACAAGCTGTTACTGCATTACTCTTAAAATCCAAAGCTCAACACTTTTCAAATGCCAGGTTGCCAAAATACAAAAACCTACTGATTACTGCGGACCATATTTCTCTCCAAAGGTGCCCAGCTTCCCTGATACCCACTCCACTTGATGGAGAACCCCATGATTGTGTGTCTGTAACCACTCATGTTAGCATCCCGGGTAGATTTGAAGGATGTACCTCTGGGCAATCCAGAACTCATATTATATGTTGATGGCTCTTGCCAGAGAGAAATAAAGGGTAACGTAGTATCAGATTATGCTGTTTGTAACCAGCATGAGGTTTTAGAAGCACATTCTCTGCCCCAGGTTTATTCAGCTCGAGTTGCTGAATTAGTTGCCCTCACACAAGCTTGAGTACTTGCCACAGGTAAAACAGCTAACGTGTACACTGATTCTGCTTATGCTTTTGGTACTGTGCATGATTTTGGTAAATTGTACAAAAATAGGGGATTCCTTACATCCGCAGGTACCCCTATGAAAAATGGTCTGCATATTGCTGCTTTACTTGATTCTATCCAGCTTCCCACTCAGCTTGCTATTATTAAATGTGCTGCCCACACAACCTCTTTTTTTTTTCCAACTTCAAATTTTCTTTATTGGGGTCACATATTCGTACATTGTATCACATCCCATTGTGTTACTTCCCCCCAATAATGTTTTTAAACATACATAAGGCAACGTTAACTGCAACAGTACAAAACAAGGACAGCACAGACAGGACAGACAAGACAAACCAGACGACGGACAGGGGGGGGGAGGGGAGGAGGGACGGGGGAGGGAGGGTACAGGGGGGAGGAGGGGGCGGTCTTCTCCGGATATTCCTGATGACGTGTTTTCGCTTACGAGCTTCCTGTCTTCTTGGTTAGCACTCCTTGCCTCCATCTCGGGCACACAGTGTTTTCCCCATTGTTTTGTTTTGGGGGGCTACTGCGCGGGGGGCTGTCAACTACCTGTTCGTCGCTATTTGTCGTCCAGTCTCTGACCCCCAAAGGAGAACGCGCCTGAACCTATTAAAGCAAGATTGCGGTGGCATCTACCCCGGGGATATCTGTCTGTGCCAGCCAAGGTGCCCAGACTTTTAGAAAATTTGTGCCGGTGACATTAACCATACTCGTTAATTGCTCCATCCGGCAAAGGTACCAAATCCTATTTCGAATCTTGGGGATAACTGGAACTTCTGGTTGCTTCCATAATGCTGCCATCTCGCATCTAGTGGCTGTTGCAAAATGCGTGATCAATTTATGTGTCGCATTTGACATACCCTGGATCCGTCTGCCTAGCAGGAACAACCACGGGTCCAGGGGGATCTCCCAACCGAGAATCTGCTGTAACCAATCTCTAATCTGTTTCCAAATCGGGACCACTTTTGTGCAGGACCACAGCATGTGTCGCAAGTCTGCCACCTCTCCGCACTGTTTTGGGCAGAGCGGGGAGTAGCCCCTAACAAATTTAGCCAATTGAGCTGGGGTGTAGTACCATTGCCAATGATTGGCGTCATGAGTGATGCTTTTGTAGTTAATTTACAACTAAATTTAGTGGCCTCCCATACTCGTAGTGAACTGGCAATGGTCTGAAGCGGTGTGCCTATTTGGCGTGCCCTACCTTTGGGCAGCCAGATCAGCTTCTGGATGTCAATCGGTGCACAACACTTTTTCTCCAACTCTACCCATCTCCTAAAGCTTGGGTCCGTGTGCCATTGGAGAATTTGGGCCAATTGGGCTTTGTAGTAAGCTAACAAACAAGGTACCGCTAGCCCTCCTCTTACTGTGGGTCTCTTTAATATACCCTTTGCAATTCTTGGGTTTTTCTGATTCCAAATGAATTTCATAATTGTTGACTGAAGGGAGAGGATGTCAGAGTGAACCCCGGTTTAGGCAGGCTCTGGAAAAGATATAACATCCTTGGGAGGAGATTCATCTTCACGCAGTGTATCCTTCCAATCCATGAGATGCCCCCTTTTGCCCACACTCTGAGATCCTCCCTCAACGCCTTTATTAACCTGGGAAAGTTTGCCTTATATAAAGTTTTGTAGTCCCGTGTAAGATATACCCCTAAATATTTGATAGCGGAGGGTTGCCATTTAAAATTAAAGTTGAGATCAATCAGTTTTTCAACTTCTTTGGGAAGGTTTATATTGAGGGCTTCTGATTTGGACTGATTAATCTTAAAGCCGGAAATTTGGTTAAATTTGCCCAGAATTCCAAATACATTAGGAAGGGACGTGAGCGGTTTAGATAGCGTTAGGATGACATCGTCCGCATACAGAGTGGCCTTATACTCTTGCTCTCCATCTGAGATTCCTGCTATATCTGGGCTATTGCGTATGTGCGCCGCCAGTGGCTTTATACAAAGGGCAAACAGCAACGGCGACAGCGGGCATCCCTGTCTCGTTCCACTTTTTATGTGAAATTGCTCAGAGGGAAAACCCTGGTGCCTCACCCTCGCCGTAGGGCCCTCATACAGCGCCAAGATGGCCTTCAGTAGGCGTCCTCTAAAGCCAAACGCTCCCAGTGTTTCCGTTAAGTAGGGCCAGTCTATTCTATCGAAGGCTTTCTCCGCGTCCAGACTCAGCACCATAGAATGTGTATTTTTCTTTTGGGCCAAATTGATCAGATAAATAATACTTCTGGTGTTATCTGCCGCTTGCCTACCCCCGATAAACCCCACCTGATCCGCATGGATTAACCTGGGAAGGACGCTACCCACTCTGTTCGCTATGAGTTTAGAATAGATATTGATATCGGAATTAATCAGTGAAATGGGCCGGTAGCTCTTGCAGTCTGCCGGGTCCTTCCCAGGTTTGTGGATCACCGAGATGGAAGCCTGGAGCATTTTTGCTTGAAAGGAGGCCCCCTCCAGTATACCGTTAAATAGTTTTAGCATGTGTGGGGCTAGTATTTTAGCGTATTTCTTATAATACAAATTTGAGAAGCCATCGGGCCCCGGCGCCTTGGCCAGTTTTAATGCTTTGACGACTTCCAATACTTCCTCCAAAGTGAAGTCAGCCTGCAGCGCCTCTCTCTCAGCTCTTCCTAAGGTTGGTAACTTTGCCTCTTTTAGGAAGGTGTTCAATAACTCTCCCGTTTTAGTATTATGAGTGACCTTGTCTCCATTATATAGTTTTTCGTAATAGGTTTTGAATTCCTCTATGATTTTCCCAGGTATGGAGGTAAGGTCTCCCTGTTGGTTCCGAATCGCGTGAATAGAGTAATTTTGAAGCTTCTTTTTTAGCTTATTGGCAAGTAGTGTATCAGGTTTGTTTGCTTTTTCATAAAATTTCCGTTTGGACCATGCCCTTTCCTTCTCAGCCTGGGAGGTAAGGAGGAGGTTGAGTTTAATTTTGGTGTCTAAAAGTTGTTTAAGCGTATATTCCTGCTTATTAGATTTGTGCAGAGCAGAGAGCTCAGTTATTTGTTTTTCTAGTTCCTTAGTTTTTTTCTCTCTTTCCCGTTTCCGTTTGGAGGCCAGATTCATCAATATTTCCCTGAGGGTTGCCTTATGGGCTTCCCACAGTGTGGCTTGTGACGCCACGCTCCCCTCGTTCTCCTCAAAATATTCTTTAATTTTTTCCCCCACCTCTCGCCCGAGGTCCGGGACCTTTAAAAGGATCTCATTTAGTTTCCAGTTCGCTCTAGGTCTGTCCAGCGGAGCCAATGTGCACCGCAGCTCTATAGGTGCATGGTCAGACCATGAAATATCATGGATCTCTGAGCGAGAGACCCCAGGGACCAATCTATTGGACACTAGGAAGTAGTCTATCCGGCTGTATGTGTTATGGGGGTGGGAGTAGAACGTGTACTCGCGTACTCCTTGGTGTTGTTCTCTCCAGATGTCTATAAGCTGCCAACCTGTGAGGCCTTTCGTCAAAGTTAATACATCCTGTCTGTGTGGCTTGTTAGTGGTCGTGCATCGGTCTAGGCTTGGGTTGAGAACTCTGTTCAGGTCATCCGCTACTATGATGTTCCCCTTCGCGACTTTGCTTAACTTCTCAAAGAAACTACTGAAAAAAGGTGTTGCGTTGTCATTTGGGTCATATATTGTAGCCAATGTTATTGGATACTCTCTAATGGAGCCTGTAATTATCAGATATCTCCCCTCCCTATCTCTGTATGTTTTGTCATGTCTGAATGGTATATGATTGTGAATTAGGATGGCGACTCCTCTTTTTTTAACCCGAGCTGAGGCTAGGAAGTGTGTCCGAAAGTCTTTATCAAAGTACTTGGGGAAGTTAGATTGGGAGAAGTGGGTCTCCTGTAAGAAGAGCACCTCTGCACCTTTGCGTCTGTAGTCTCTGAATGCGACCCTCCTTTTAGCAGGGCTATTAAGGCCCTTAACATTATGGGATACTAACACTATGCCCTTACTCATAAGAAGAGGTGTTCCGGTCTGTCTGACGTAGTTTCATCATGTCTTGCCGGGCTTGTCTGCTCGTGGGTCTCCAGCTTACTCCGACCGCCTGACTCTCTCCGGGCCCGTCTGAAAGGACAAGGGAAAGGGAACATACACCAAGGGACGGGGGGTGGGGGGAAACAAATACACAACACAACAAGCATTAACATTTAACAATTCTCGGGGCTTTCTTGCATCTCTCCTCTCGCCGAGATGTCCGCCTTCGGGTTCGTGGCTCTTGTACCAGATGTCCAGTCTTGGGGTGTGGTGTTTAACACCCCTCCCCGAACATCTAACCCAAAGGGTTGCGCTAGTGCGCCTAGGGGCTTTTCTCCCCCACACTAGCGCCTGGCCCATGCAAACTTCGGAGCAGGCCTCCCCTTGCCGCTCCCCCCTCGCCTCCCTTAGCATTCTAAAACTTCCTATCCACTGAACTTTGGGTAAACCAACCAAGTCCCATTTGTCCCGTAGCCCCTTCTACAGTAGCTCTATCAGTGCCCTCCTGAAAAGACCCCCTGCTGTGTTCCTTACATGTCTCTCCCTGTGACGTCCGCTTTTGATACTCCTCTATACAGTCGCTCCTCCTGGCATCGGGCCCTTCATCTGTCTCTCTCCACCTCACAGTCATGTTTCCCTCCTTGGCACAGTTTCCCTAGCTCACGCTCCCTTAGACCCACTGTCACTTACTTAATTCCCACAGCTCCCGGTTCCACCCTCTCTTCCTTCTCTTATACTAACTGCTTGTACCTTCCGCTTCCCTCCGTCCCTCTGCTTCCCTCTTATCTACCTCCCCCTTCCTGCTCTATCACTTTCTTCTCGCCTTCCTCCTTTGGTGCCCCCCTAGTATGTTCCCCCCCTCCTCCCACGTGCTTTATCCTTCTAATCCCTTCGCTATCCTAATCACTTCCCTAGGCTCCATCTATTCCTCTTCCTCTCCCTCTGCTCCCTCTATCTATCCCCCGTCTCTCTCCACCGATTTCCTTCCTTCCTCTTCCTCTCCCATATCTTACAACCTCCTGTCCTCTCCTTCTCCTCTCACCTACTTCTGCTTTCTTCTCCACTACCTCCGTACTGCCATCTACAACTTCCCCCCTCCCCTGTATCATGCTGGGACCTCCATCTTCTACTCCTTCCTTCTCCCCTTGGGCTCATGTCCCCCTCTCCTCCCCCCTACCTTCCCTGCTACCTCCCATACCTTCTCGTCCCTCCTGTTGCCGTCTGTGCCTCCCCTCCGCAACCGCGTCCAATTTGAATATGCCCGCCGCTAGATATAGCTGCCCGATTCATGCCTGCTATGGCCTTTTTGTGTTCCCCGCTCTGGCGCGCCCTTAAGCCACCTCTCGTGTCCTTCCGTCGTGTATTGCCTCCTCCAAGATGGCGTCTCTTTTGCCGGCTCCGCCCCCCTCCTGCTGACGTCCTTCCGGGCCACCGCCATTTTGGATCTAGCCTTCTCCCTGGGCAGAGGTGCGTGCGCACTCTCCTGGCTCCCGCCCGAACCTGCCATCCAGCTCCTGCGTGTCACCGTGGGCTCCAGCTGCCTCGTGCGTCGTCGCCATCTTCTGCATCGGGGTCCATCTTGTGCGCTATGGGGAAATCAGCTACTTCTTCTTCGGTGCGATCCGGACTCTCAGGAGGTAAGTGAGTTTAATGTTCACTGTATTGTAACTTTGACCAGTCCATTAGGGCACAGCACCGCGGGGTCCCCTCCTTCGGTAAACTTTGGGACCTGGTATATCTAACTTAACAGCACAACAAAACAGCTGCTTAACGTGTAACTGGGGTTAATTCTCCCTCTCCTAGACTTTATCCCTCTGCGCTCGGGGGGACTTTGGGGTCTGCGACCATATGGGATCCGGGGTTGGACTTGCAGGGTCAGCTACTATGGGGGCCTCCCCCAGACCCAGCTTGTTCAGAAAAGAGGGTCCATCTTCCGGGACCTTGATAGTGAAGGTTCTGCCTCCCCGAGCCACCAGTAAGCCAAAGGGGAATGTCCAACGGTACCTGACTCCCTTCTCCCTCAGGGTTCTGGTAATGGGCAGCAGGTTTCTCCGGCGGGCCAGCGTCATTGGGGACAAGTCCTGGAACACTGAGAGCCGCACTCCTTCATGTTCCACTACAGGTAGGGGCCTTGTTTTATTAAGAATAGACTCTTTTGTCCTGTAATAATGCAGACGGATCACTATGTCTCTCGGTTGTTCATTTTGTAGTGGTTTAGCCCTCAGAGCCCTATGGCATCTGCCCATTGCCAGGGTGACTTTAGGGGTCTCAGGGAGCAGTGTTTCCATCCAATGCATGATATACTCTTCACAGTCCAGTACACTCTCCGGGACCCCTCTTATCCTGAGGTTGTTCCACCTGTTGCGGTTTTCAGCGTCCTCTTGACGCTCTTTTAGTTCATTTATTTGCTCCTGCTGATCCATTGATTTTTTATCCTGTCTCCGGATTGCTCTTATGGATTGGTCCACTTTGGTTTCTAGGACTCCTGTCCTTTCTCCCAGCCCGGTCACTTCCCTCTTCATCTCTCTTATTTCAGCTTGAAAAAACGCTTTAAGGTCCGTGCAGAGTCTGGTGATATCACATTGCCTTGCCGGCATTTGTTACTGTAGGTTTAATTCCTCCTACTCTCCATCGGGCTCTGTTTCTGAGCCGGCGTTTGAAACCGGCGCCATTTCTGAGCCTGCGCCCTTTTCTGCCAAAATATTCCGGTAGCCCTCTTTTTTTTGTTGTTTTGGGGGTCTTCCGCGACATCCTGGATATCTGTGCAACTTTTGTGTACTTTTATGTGCTGTTTGGTGATAAATTCAGTGGTTTTTGCGCGATATTCTGGGAAGCGAGGCAGGGAGCTATCAGACTAGGCTGCCATACTCCTTGCCGTCGCGCATGCGCCTCCCCACACAACCTCTTTTGATGAAGTCACCCACTGAAAAGCTGCGGCAATTTGTGCCCCTCAGGCTACTACAATGTTAAATAGACCACCCAGTCTCCGATCAATGATTTTAGTGATCGAGCTCAAATTCACATGTAGCGGGGTACCCCCTGGCTACTAAATCTACCCAATGGGCTGGCAGTAAACCCTGGTGTTCACAGGTTTGCCAGTAGTTATCATGGGGTTTTCCCTCTTCATCCTTTGGTGCTGCGCTTGAGTGACAGCAGGGGGTGGCATATCCTGTTGTGGCTGGGCCAACGGGATGCCCTCCTCTTGCTGTACTACTTATGTAGGACCACCCTAAAGTTGTGTGGTTGTCCTTCCCCATGAGGAAGGCAGGTCACGACTGGGAGCTTGAGATTGGGGCCTTTCCGTGTGCTCTTCCCTCCGGGGAGGAGTAGAGTGACTATACTTCCGTCTCTGCTAGGGAGGTGGGGAAGAGCTAGGATGGCTGCGGGTACACTAGGCCCGTAGTGACTGTCCAGGGACTATCTCTGGTAATATCTGAGAGAAGAGAATGTGATCCGGCAGGTGACTGCTGAGTACCTGTATTACTGCAATAAGAGTAGTAATAAACCCGTTCCTGTTTTGCAATATACCTCCTGCCTGTGTGATGTAATTGGGGGGAGAGATACAGTTCTACCGTGGGAGATTCCCTCCATATCCCTGGAGCCTACAGCAGATGGAGGCGCTGCACTGCTAAGTATTACATGGGGTATGGACCCCAGAAGCCTGTTCCTGTGTTCCAAAGTTACTGCGGACGACTCAGCCCTCTTGTTACCAGCAGGTATGCAGCACAAACATCCAGTAATGGCCCCGATATGTGATTGGTGGGGGGGAGGGAGGGGGAACACCGTTACACACAATTCTGCCCCATATTGCGAATTAGAATCATGGAGACTGGCAGGGTGTCTGTTACACCCTGATGGACTCTGGTGCTCTCCGGATGGCCACCTGGTGGCGCCAGAGGTCCTTTTACCTCACCTTGCTAGAGTGAGCCATGGAATGTCCCACTCTGGCAAAGGGGGAATGATTGCTGAGATTACAAAAGGTTTGTACGCTCCAAAATGTACTGTTCTTGCACAGCAATATGGTAAAACATGCCCAATTTGCCAAGAACACAATGTAGGCAAAACAGTCAAAACCAAGCTGTCTGCACATCCCTCACCATGGGGACCGTTTGTAAACTTGCAAATTGATTTGATACAAATGCCTAAATGTTGTAAATATGAATATTTTCTTGTTGTACTGGACATTTTTCTGGCTGGATTGAAGCCTATCCGTGCATACATGCAGACACAATTACTGTATGCAACATACTTTTAAGAGAGTTGATCCCAAGGTTTGGAATTCCCTTGACCATAAATAGCGACAGAGGAACTAATTTCAACGGAATTATTATGACAAAACTTTGTGAAATATTAAAAAATACAGCAAAAATGTCACTGCGCATATCACCCTCAAAGAACAGGTGCAGTGGAAAGAAAGAATGGTATTCCCTAAAATAAACTTGCCAAACTTGTTCAGAGACTGATATGAAGCTCAATATGTAACTGAAAGACTGGACTCTCTCCTCATGACATTTTGATGGGGAGACCTATGAGACTCCCAAGTACTCCTCCCATTCAACCACAATGCCAAAGTTTAACCATGATTGATGATGCGACTGTCTCTTATTGTAAATCGTTGCTTATTTCTGTCAAAGCATTTCATTCACAGGTTATCACAGCCTTACTGTACCAGGCCCAGGAAGCTTGCCATGATGTATAACCCGGTGATTGGGTCCATGTGTAGGTCCACAAAAGAAAGCATTCATTGGTACCACGCTGGAATGGTCCAGATCAAGTCCTACTCACAACCAGCACCACAGTGGAATGCCAAGGCCAAGACACCTGGATAGACGCTTCCCACTGTAAGAGATCTTCACCACCAACAACACAGAATATTTCTACACCATCTGCAACATCTGAGTGGGCATTACCTCCTGTTTCTATGGATAAAGAACCCCAGAGTCTCCCTAAAGAAGGGGTCAAGGAACCTCAGGTGCAACAGCGATACAATCTTCGAGCAAGGAAAGACAAGTGAAAGACTATAGAATTCATCATGGATCACCCACACCAACCAAAGTACCGCCCCATGGACTTGGAAAGATGGATGTTTGTAATTGCTATCCTTACAGCCAGCACTCTGATGGGCATAGCTACCACACACAGTATGTTGTTTCCAGATATGCCCCGTGTAGGGGAAATACGGTTAAAGGCATCACCAATCCTCTTAACAGGACAAGAAGAGAGGCAAGCCATCCATGAAGGCACCATAAGAACAGTTATCTCCAAGCAATATTTAAATATGCTGATTTGCTAAAGGTCTCTAACTGCTGGGTGTGTGCCCACCTTCCTTTGGACAGTCACAGGGGTATACCAATGCTCCCAATCCCATGGACGCCAAGAGATATCTGTGGGATGATCAAAGCCGTCAACCGAATTTACTATAATGCTGATGGCTTCTGCAGGGGGTATGGAGACTACAAACTTTCTCTACAGGACCCCAAGCTTTCAGTTATCGCAAAGAAAGATAAGATCCCCACAATTGGCTATCAAAGCTCGTGGATATCTGTGCTACATACGCAAGAGCATCACTCCAGTAGGAGAAAGTGAATGTAATGCGGTCAGTAAGGATTTTGTACCAGGGAATATGTGGCTAACCCAAAAGCCGGTAAGAAACTTTTGTTGTGGTAAATGTAAAGCGTGTACTTTATTGAATCCAGAAAGAAAATGCTTCAGTTCCTATGTGACTAAGGAAGTATTTAACATAGATGATTGTATCTCTTGTAAAACCACAATCGTAGTCAACCTTTTAGAATGTCTTTGCGGCAAACAATACATTGGTCGGACAAACCGGCGACTTAAAATTAGAATCCTGGAGCACACAAGGAACATCAGAGTAGGCTATGAGAAACATAGCGTGTCCCGCCACTTCAAAAGCCATCGTAATAATGACTCAACCCAGTTAAATTATAAAGTTATCCAAATTGTACAGTAGCCCCCAACCGAAGAGGAGGATATAGAATTAAAGCTTTATCTAGACAAGAAAGTTTCTATATAAAATGCAAACCCCAACCCCCCAAGGTTTATAAGACGAACTAGATGTATGGTCACTCTACTAACAATACATTTTTTCACCAACTCCTTGTTATACTTCTATTAAATAATTTTGATAGATATTTAAAAAATATATGTAAACCTGTTTCCTCCCCCCCCCCCAGTCTCTAAGGGAATGTGAGGGATGCATGGGGGTTGGTTACAGGTGTGGTGGTGCGTACCTGTGAGGAACAGGAGGGCCTGAGCTTCCCACGATGTTGTGGGGGAGCCAGGACCGGGCTTCTGGGGTGGTAGCCTCCATATTATCTCAGTGGTGCAGCGCCTCCATCTTCTATACTCCCAGGGTAATGGGATAGGACCGGTATAGAAGAACCCCTCGGGTCCCAGGGTTATACTCTCCAAATCACACACAGTCTTTACGGGTGCAGAACAGTCTCTTTATTTGACAGGGCAACGATATCCCAACGATATGGCTTTCAGCAGCCACAAAACAATTGCCAGGGCCAAGTACAACCTGCTCAGCTCCCCACGACCTCCTCCTCTGCTTCCCTCCAAGTCACTCGGCCGACAGGATGGTCTGAGCTAGGGTAGCAATACCCCGTGGCCCACCCCGAGGTTATTCTCGGGGTGGGTCTTCATTTCTATTCCCATCACCCCTGGCAGCGGGGTGAGGGCATTGGTCCACCAGTCTATGATTCTATCAGCTCTACTTACAGCTGCTGATCGGTTTGGTTCCTCTCGCTCTCAACCGGCATGCTGCGCCGGGGAGCCCGTAGCCTCCCGATACTCCTCGGACCGTTCCGCAGGATTCGTGGCTTACGGCCTAATACTCAGCAGCTGTAGACCCTTGGTCTCTCTGCTCGCTCGAACTCTTCATTAAAGGACCATCAGTCAGAAAGGAACATGGCACACAGCAAGCACGAAGAACAACCACCACTCGCCAAATGGGCTGCTAAATATAGCCCTAGCCCCTCCCCTCCTGGTGTCAGCAGAACCTCCCTCTTGCTCACGCCTGCAACAGAGTCCAGGCCGGCATTTACCATTCGGGTTATGGCTATGACGGGGGAAAACCCATAATGATTACTGGCGCCTGATCTTAACAGGACTTACCACAGTAGAAGGAAGATAGGTATAGCCTGAGCTGTTTACAGGGGGCTACACATATATATATTTTATATTTTTTATTGATATAAAAACATGTCAGTTGAGGTTTGACAGGTCATATGTTATTGGACACTGATCTTTTTGGTGTGATATTCCCATTACATTTTTGTTGTATATATATTTAGTCACTTTTTTACTATAGGTCTAAAGAACAAATCACAATCCTTAAGTCATTTTTTATAATTACAATAATTATTTTTGTTGTTGTAATATTTAACTACCTTCATGATCCCAGTTATTATACCTACTTTAGGATAGAGCAGACTCTATCTTTTCGTTTTCTGAATACAAAGTACAGTATATCACCTGCACCAACACTAATGACATTTTCTCTCATTTCAGTGTTTTGGGCAGACAACTTCAACATTTATATTTGTTTCAGTTTTAGATTATTTTACAATATATGTTTCTGTGGTTTAAATTAATAAATTGTATTTTATTGTTGTTGTATAACCAATTGCAAATGTATTGCGAGTTTAGAACACCAGTGGGTTTTGTTTGTGATTGGCCGGACATACCCCCCCCTGTCTAGCCAATTACAGAAGCCCGCTGGGTTTAAAAATGGTTTGTCTGCAGTGGGTGAAATTAACCTTGAAGTAGATTCTATCTACGAAACGCGTAGGATATTCTGAAGTCAATATTGGTATTATAGACTCCATATTCCACTGTTTTAACGCCTTGTGTTAGCGAGTTGTGCCTCTGACTAAGATTTGGTAGTCGCTCAGTAGTGACGCCAGTAGCCGCTGCTTTGAGACACTGGTGGAGTTTTCGGCTATTGCCATCCCTGCAGGAGCCTCCCCAGTTACACTCCACAATAAGCACCAATCCTCAATGGAGATACCAGGAACCAGAGAACACAGATACGAGACCTAGACGTGCCTTTCTGTCTAGAGGGACGCTGAACTCCTTTCATCCGGGAGTGGGCTGCCGTGACGTTTGTTGGATGAGGAGACCAGCAGCACGCCGTTGTGGTAATGTGCCTATACATATAATGCTTGTATGATCTTGTCGGATGTACGTGCGATACTCCCCCTTTTCACAATAGCTCAATATATTGAATTTACATACTATGAGATTTGTGCGCTGTTTTTGTTTTTTTCTCAATTAGTTCAACTAGATGCTGAGCCATCTTCACTGAATAGCAGCAGACTCTCTGATTGTATACTTAAGGTCACAAATTGTTGTTTTTCAAATTGTATTCCACCTATGTGCATTGACCACCTTTACTTTAATCACTTACGGTTGAGTTATATAAATATTTATTTATAGATTTTCCATTATATTGCACTACATGCTATATATATATATATATTGTATTATGGATGAATCATTCACGTATGATTTGTACTTCACAATTTGATGCATGGATGTATACACTTTTATTCTTTGTATCCTTGATTACCATTTGATTGGTCCGGATCATGTTACATGCGATACATCATTCCAGCCACAAGACATTTTACCCATTTGAATGAACAGGATTCGGGTTAGACTCATAGAGACACAAAAGGTGAACATCATACAAACCCAGATCTATTGCTGAAAAGACTGACTCCTTGTTGTTTCTCACTCGCAAAACACTCAGTTATTCAGGTTTACTGAGGAACAAGAGAGATTTTAAACATTTGAGCAAAACTGAACGGTTCTTTTTCACTTTGTTCCCAACTTATAGTCTTATGCGTACAGTTGACCAAATAACAGACCTTGCCAATCTGATGGAACAAATCAGCAATGACACGGCAGACGCTTTGGGACAACTAACCATGGAAATGTCTGCTATACGAACTGTGGCTTACAAAATCGAATGGCGTTGGACTATATATTGGCAGAAAAGGGGGGAACGTGTGCTATCATAGGGAAACAATGTTGCACCTATATACACGATAACAACAGTACCCTTCATGATCTAGTTAATCATATTCGAGACTCCGCATCCCAACTTCACGCAGAAAAAGGATGGACTTTCACCACTTGGTTTTCTAGTTTATTTTCGTCCTGGGCAATGTGGCTTAAACAACTTATTTTTTGTGGTTTGGCCATATTGTTAGTTATTATTATGTTATATCTGTTATTTAGGTTAGGATGGTGCATGTGCACTCATCTTCCACAGTTGAAGTTACCTCACAAGGAACAAAATCGTAACATAGAATGTCAGATAAGAAGAAAGTATGAGTCTAGGTTGAGGGGAGAGAGGGGGAAGTTGATGGAAATGTTAATGGCAATACAAGTCTAAATTTTCAGTGAGGCGTCAATCACCTCAAATGTTGGAATGTGGAAGTATAATATTTTTATATTATTAACATACATATAACTACAGCTCAACCCCGTTATAACACGATCCGTTACAACGCGAATCTGCTTATAACGCGATGCAAGCGTGGCTCCCAATTTTCGTATTTATGAATACTTTACAACACGATTATTGGTATCTTAAATACTTTATTGTACAATGCATACAATTGTACATTATTTCTAACGCAATCCACTTATAGCGCGATGTGATTCTTTGGACCCCAAGCACAGCGTTATAAGGGGGTTGAGCTGTATTAGAAAAGCCATGCTTTGTGTTAGTGTATTATGGGTTGCAGTGAAGCAGTAGAGTAAACATATGAAATACGTCTGTTTTCTTCTCTGAACTTATTCTCACCTTTATAAAAGCTGACTCTATTTTGTTATATTTTCCTAGATGGGCCTCTCACTTTACTTCTTATCTGTAAAAATTCCTTTGAGCAGTTAGGCAAAGGAGGGAAACAGCTAAGGGTTTTCGGGGGATGAGGGTGCCATAAATTATATCTTTATTTCTTTGTCCTGTCTATTTTGCTAAATATAATTGGTATTTATATAGAAATAAAATAGGATGCCATATGAAGTCATATGGGCGGGCATTGCAAAACTATGTATCCACGCCCATTACTTTTGGCTACAAAGTAGACTGCTTGGTGTATATGTAACGGGTATTCCCCCATACAATCGCATATAATGTGTGTGTGCGGGGGACTTAGTGTTACCAGGTGTGGTGCTTTACCTGTTAGGCTCACAAGGGGCCTAAGCCTGCGCCACGGGTGCAGCGCCTCCACCTGCGATGGCTCCCACCAGAGGGGGAGTGATCCTCGCAGGACAATATATATATATAGATCACACAACAGCATATAAAACAACTAATAACTTTACTTGTGAGCATAGAAACGTACTTGGCATATAACATCAACAGGTGTCCCTCCCTAGAGGAGACACTCTACTTAGCGTCACGGTGAACGCCAACTCCCCCGGGTCCCTCCACCGGGTGATCCCACCCCGTGTCCAGTAACCCCACCAATTGTCCTCCACTCTCAAGTTAGATAAATGTGTGTGAATGCGCAGCCACTATGTCTGATAATAGGATTGTTGGTGCACTTGTTGTTACGGATTACCTGCCGAGCACTGCAGTGCTCGGGCCTGCAACTGGCTTCACAAAGGATCCGATGAGAGAAGACACCGGAACCACCATCCTGGGTGATCCCACCCGGATGGCTGCTGCAGCCGCAGCGGAGGTCTGAGCCCAAACCTCAGAATGGAAACGCAGCGTCCGCTGTGTCCCTAACTTCCTCAGGATTCTGATAAGGAGCAGGGTCCCTAATCTGGGGCCTGTCCCTACAACACTCAGCTACTGTGACTCAGGGCTATCTGGGGCCTAGGGGGCTGCTGGCCTAGTGCAGGGAGTCACTGACTCCTGCACCCTACCTCCTTCCCCTAGCTGCTCCGGTCACCAACTAACTAGCGTGCTCCAAGCCCGCGAAATGTATCCATCCCTGAGCAGGGAGATACTGTAGCCCTATTGGCTCCCTGGGGTCATGTGGCTCTGCCCCTGTCCACCCTGGGGGCTGACTGTCCCTTACTGCGCATGCGCGAGCTGTCTGTGGGCCTCCCACGCTTCTGGCTCCTGCGCATGCGCAACTCCACTCGCAATGGCGGCGCCCTGCTCCCCGAGCCGCCGGGACAGCAGCAACGCGACCGCGGCCCTAGCAACGGGCCGCGCACGTCCCCAGCAACCGGCCGCATTCAAGAGAGAGGCGCGCTGTGCTCGCGCACGCCCCTGCACCGACAGGGGACCTGGCTACACATATATAAGTTAGTATATGTACCGTATGTTAGATCACACTCATGTTTGATTGTACAGTATATGAATGTCTCTTGCATACAGCTGTTTGCAATAAAAGTCTCTATACAAATTGCTTACCTAAACAGACATGTGTGGAACTGAGTTTTTCCACCACAAGAGGGTGCTGGCAGAAAATAGATTTAGACTTGACCCCTGAGGTTGGGAGAGAGTCCTGGCAGAGAGCAATTTCAGACTCAGCCTTCAGGCTCTGTGATTTTGATTTCCTCTCAGACATATCATGTGAGAGAGAAGCTGTGATTTCTGGCTCTGGTGATACCCAGCCCATTTCCGAATATGAAAGTCAAATATGCTATTTATCAATGACTCGAGTTTCTCCAATAATTATTTTCTTGACTCAGGTTGAGCCCATGCTTTTATTAGCTCATATTGTGTTAATACTATTCTCTTCCCCCAGCACTCAGTCATATCCAGAGGCATGTTTGCCACAAGGACAGTCTGTCAGGAGCCAGGTGCCACGCATCTTCACACGCAGGCACACTACTCCCCTACCTGTCCTGACGGCCGCTGATGGAGCCCAGCACTCGCACGCTCCCACGCGCACTCCCGCTTCTTCCGTGCATGCGCGCGGCTCCTCCTCACATGCGCGCGGCTCCTCCTCGCGCCGGACGGCGTCCTCGCGCGGGCGCATGCGGGCTGAGGTCACAGCGGGAGTTCCCGCCTCTGGATCACGACGCACACTCCCTTGGTGCGGCGCGCGCCACGCACCCAAGCTCCTTGGCAACAGGCACCGATTGCCTCTGCACTCTCACCTGGCTTCCTTACCATAGCCTATCACAGGCTCCGCACGAACACGCCCTGGATTCGCCTCTTGCTCCTATTGGGCTGTCTTACCTATTTAGACTCAGCAGTGTCACTGGCACATTGGCTGAGCATAAGCTTTCTGTTCCTGTACTTACCTCTCTTGTCTCCTAGATATCCTGCTTTGTCTTGTTTGATCTCCCGTATACCGACCTTGGCTTGCCTTTGGACCACCGCCTCTCTGGAACCCCGACCTTGGCTATCCTCGACCCTCCGCAACTCTCCAACCTGAACTCGGCTCTCGTACCTCGACTATTCTACCTTCTCCAGCACCGACCCCAGCGACTAGTACCTCCAACGTTCCGTACTTCTATTACCCTCAACTCGGCAAGTATTCACTACTCCTCTACCCTCCCTGCTCCTGACCTGGTGCGAGCAACTACGCACACTCCAGATCAGACTCCCGTGCCTGTCGGTGGTGTTTACTCAATTCCCACCTCAGTACCGAGGGTCTCGTCTAGTTTGTGGTGGGCACAGCGTGACACAGTCACAGTATCAGCACTGGGCTTAGAGTTTAGAAAAGTAGCTTAAAGAGTCTTTGTGTGCCCAAAACAAGCAAGTGTGCAGTGTAGATTTAAATAATCTCTGTTCACTACAATTTTATATAACTGTAAACCTGTTTCCCCACCCAATCTCACATAGGGCCTATGTCTGGGAAACTCGCTCTGGTTACATGGCATAGTGTGGTGCAAACCTGCTGGTAACAGGGGGCCCTGGGTCTCCCGCATGGTGTTGTAGGGGAATAACAGGACAGGCTTCTGGGGTCTTGCCCGAATAGTACTCGCAGGTGCATCGCCTCCATCTCGTGCTGCCCCAGGTGTATGGGGTGAAGTCTCTGCAGAAGAATCTCTTACCCTTCCTCCCAATAGACTTCACTCTCAGACAGGAGGTATAATAAAAACAGGATTCTTTATTGGTCTTTCTGTATTTCAGCAGCAGCAGCAGCAGTTAATAGCAGCTTAGCTGATATCCACCCCCAGGATGTCCCTGGATCCACTCCCAGCCAAAGTGCACCAAGAGTAGTCCTTGCTCTTCCCTTATCCCCTGGTGGGATGAGGTAACGGTTTCCCATTGCTCCCCTAAGGGAGAGCCTCAAACTGCCAGAGCCCTGACAGCTTAGTTTGGGTAAACCAGCCTCTATCACTGTAGAGGCAGACTGGCTAAATACAGAAAGTACAGTGCATTAAGTACAGATCCAGTAAGCACCACCCCTGTGCCTCTAATTGGACACAAGACCTGAAGACACCACCTTCTCTGACTCACTGCACTGCAATGAGTGGGGGAAACCCATAATTACTCCTGGCAAAACTACCCTTACTAGGCATTACTGCCAGGAGGAGAGCAGACCTATAGCCCAAATAACAATCAGGACTACACTTAGTATAAATATTACCTGACTTCCAGGGAGAGATTCGTAGTAATACAGGTCTCTAAAGAGAACACTTAGCTTGGCCTACAATCCACAGTAGGTGAATCCAATTATCTCACTTGGTAAAAGGAGGATGTCTGTGGATTAAAAATGGTCAGGCAGAGAGCTCTGATGTTAAGCAGCCATCTTGAACGCACGCCTCCTGGAAGTCCTACATCTTTAGTTATAATGGGTATAGGTAGGGCTCTGAATAAATCTAAGATTCTGGGAAGGAGAGTCATTTTAGTGCTAGATTCTGCCAATCCAGGAATTGGAGTATCGTGAGTAGGTTTCAAGATTTTTCTTAAGATTTGGTATTATGCATGGATAGTTAGCTTGATACATTGAGGAATATATATATATAGAAACACATTGTAAGTGGCCAGAATGTCACAGTAGTCCCTATTAGTTGCACTCTAAGTCAAAATTAGTAAGGGTAATAAGAGTAGTGAGGTGCTAATAGCCCCAGAAGGCTGAACATAGCAACTGGTTTATATAGTTAAACCAAGGTTAGCAGAACAAGGCATTCCATAATGTTAAAAGAAAACAATTAATGTCATTAAATCAATGTAACAAGAATGCTGAAAAACATGGTAATATTTACAGTGACTTGACATACATACAAATAACAGTTGATAAAATCCCCAGAGCGGGGACGGCTGACCGACTACTGTACCTAGAAAATGCAAGGATAGGCTGTGCTGACAACCTGAACTGTAGGCTAGTAGCCATACATCAATATGTATAGTTAAATTGTGAAAAACAACGGTGTATCGCTTGGGATCAACAGAACTAAACTATGTAGAGGGTAGAGGACATCATGTCATGTCCGTATATCAAAGAGACCAAGACGTGTAAAGGTTACTACAGTCACACAAAAAACATCTCTTATTGCATGAAGACAGCAGAAGCTTAGTAGCAGTCAATGATGGTGCATATAAATGAAAGTGATATATCTCAGATGTATAAAGATCCCCAGACAGGTAATCCCAGAGTAGATAGGAATATTGGGCCATAGTGTGTTGGTGTTATATATGTTTAGTCGGCATATAGTAAGTATGATTAGAAAGCCGTAATGGCTAAAAGCAGCCCAAGAGAAAAGATACTAATACGACCGTATTTTCTCAAGGTAACACGCAGCCGGTCTCCGTCCTGCTTGTGAACGTCACGGGTGTGACATCACTATGCCCCAACGCGCGTTTCAGTTGACGAGTCACGCTTCTTCAGGGAGAGAGTCACATATGGCTGCTTCATTGTATTAAATATACCCTACAGCGTAGGTGGAGCTATATCGTTCAGCCAATAGGAGTAGTTGGTGTACGGCGGAATGGACGTCATCCATGACAACTAGGAAGAAAACAGTGTTGTGTCAGACACAGTACAAACATTTATCAGGTAAGGATTATTGAAAAGCTAATCTCCAAAATAACCCTGAGCATTGATACCACATGAAAGGGTATAGTACGGCAAAATTAGATCATAGAGTAAAAAATTAATTAATACATTGTTACGCCGGAGTAGCCCGCAGACCAGACCTGTACCTAGAACTGAGGTGGCATGTATAAATACATACACCGACAGAGCGAGGGACGTGTCCGGGTTGTGGTATTAGATGGCGCCAGGCCAGATTCGGGGAGTATTGCATGAATACTTGCCGGTACCGGTTTTTCCAGAAGAATGGTCGTTGCCATTGCCGAGATCAGGGGTAGGAGTAATACAGAAGGATCGATTTGAAAGCCGTGGTTGTAGGGAGCCAGAAGGTACGTAAACAGGAACAATCCGAAGTCGAGAGCCAAAGGGGGAAGTCTGTCAAGCTGCGTAAAAACAGAGAGAATCAAAGAACAAGCACTGTGAAACACCCATACAAAAACTATGACAAGCAAGGAAGCACAGAACAGAGAGGGTATATAAAGCTGGAACAGCCAACCAGGAGAAGGGTCGTGCCTGGAGGAGCCCAGGGAGCTTCAGCGCATTGGCTGCTGTTTCTAGAGCCCAGGTGACACTCAGCAAGAGCCAGATTGTAACCATGCAGTGTTTGGGGGCAGAGCCTGAGTGGGGATAAGTTCAGGGTCTGTTGTGTGTGCGCTGTAAGTCCGACGTGCGCATGAAAGTAAGCAACGTGGAGTGCGCGTGTGCGTGGAGGAAGTACCTTGTGGAGCGTCCTACCATGCCGAGGGGTAAGTGATGTAGCTGAAGGGGGCTATGCGTGATTGTAGCGGAAGGGTCTGTGCAGTGTAAGGGGAGAGCCGTGAGCTCCGCCTGTGGCGCTGTGTGCTCACATTCCTAACATACATTGATTAAAACTGTGTGTTATTTATTGATTCGTGTATATCACTAAAGGAAAAAAAATGTTTATGAACATTGAGATGTCAGTCCCTGATGGGATCATGACATATACATCCGGACGGATCGATCTGGAGGCAACCCCATGATGGTGGGAGTGTAGATATGTCCCCCCATTTTATATATATATATATATATATATATATATATATATATATATATATATATATATATACACACACACACACACACACACACACACATATACATATATGCTTATAGGGCTGTCACCGGTAGCGGGATGACATTATAGTACCCCATAATGATGGAAAGGGAGATGAGGGGCATAAAAAGCAGAAAACCGATACCAAGTAGATAGATGATTAAAGAGTAATTACCTAAACCAGGTAAGACGATAATTACCTCTACTGTATGGATCTATCTGGAATAATCATTTGGGATGTCAGGACACACCAGTGGAAACTATAAATGCATCGATGGATCACAAGTGCACACATCGTATGGAACCTCTGAAAGGACCCTTGTAATGGTATTCTAAGTCACTATATATGCGTACAGAAGAAAGGGAATTAACCAAAGAGATACTCAAATTACTATAGATGGGTGGAGAGTATACATATTAATAAACACATATATACTCAAACAATAGAGTGAGTGTAGGAGTGTGCTAACCTATGCAATCTGCCCTAAGGTCAAAACGGATCTGCTAGGGATGAATTAAATTAAACTGTATACCTGGATCCCTCTACCCGTGTGAGCCAAAGCAACAGAGGTGCTTAGAATACTGGAAAATTCAAGTATTATTTATGTAGCAGGGTTCCCCCTGGGCTCCCCTTACCTCCGCTTAGCGGGGGGATCCCTGCGCTGTGCCAGGGAGCTGCAGGGGCGAGCGTGTCGCCGGGGGCTCCCGGCGGCATCTACAGCCAGGCGCCGCTATCTTTAAAGCGTTCGTGCATGTGCAGCAGCAGGGTTGCAGCGGCCATTAACGAGTTTGCAGATGGGCAGAGGTGGCGCTCCGTAGCGCAGGGACATCCCCAGTCGGTGCATGCGCAGACAGAGCCTGCGGCAGACATTACAGACTTGCGCAGGCGCAGTTACGATCACGTACGCGGCCTCAATGTAAAAGAGGTATGCAAAGGACTACAACTCCCAGCAGCCTCTGGGGACTGCCCTATGATCCCTATCACATGCATAATTACAGCCAATAGGGCTTACAGATTATCCTGCTGCAATTAGATACATTGTTCTGTGCAGAGAGACAGGAGTGAGTCAGAGCTGGGAGCAGGTTAGTGAAGGATGTGTACAGGGAGCAGTAGCCCCTATACTAGGCCAGGTTACCCCCCTAGGCCCCAGATAGGCCCTGAGACATAACCCAGATTGTGGTTGCGACAGGGACAGGCCCTAGGTAGGGACCCTGCCCCTTTAGTTATTTGCTGAGTTCAAGGACACAGTTCCCCTGCTGTGCAGCCCTGATTATCGTGTCTGGACGCAGACCATCGCTCAAGATAGGGACTATCTTCCTGGTGGGATTGTCTGGCGGGACGCCACCCCACGCACCGAGTGGAAGCATTGTGGATCACGCTTTCGGATCCATCATTCCAGCACAGCATCTGCGCGCCCGGGTGTGGACGCACCCGGCAGGTACCATCAAGTCATCAAGTGCACCAACTACACATCTCATATTAGTGGGCAGCGCTGTTCCACACGGATGGGGTTGTGGGACTTTTGGGACACTTGGGTGGTTGGTGGTGGGGTTGAGGCCCAGTGAGGCCAGGTTAAAGGGTGTCACTGCTGTGCTGCTGTAATGTTATATTGCGATGTGTTATAACAGAGTTGCATATAGTAAACTGTTTTATCCATAACCTGGTGTAAGTATTTACTGTATGTGGTTCCTGTGTCAGGGGTTATTCTACACAGTAGAATCCCTGCACAGGTGGAGGCGCTGTAAGCAGTACATTTCAGGATACACCCAAGGCTCCCCGTGGCAGAGGCTCAAGCCTCCTGTGAGCCTATCAGGTATTGCACTACACCTGGTAATATATGTAGATTTCCCCACATGGTCCCTATCTGCGATTGGGGGGGGGGGGGGATATGTGTTACATTTACAACGTCGAAAACCTAGTGTAATATAATAAAAAATATATATAAATTCCTTAGGTTGAGGAAGTGTACGTTTTCTGAGTTAATTTTGACTTAGAGTTTAACTAATATGGACTACTGTGACCTTCTGGCCACTTACAATGTGTTTCTATGTATACTCTTTCCCTTTGCACCTAGTTATTTTATCAATTTGTTGTCTTATGGTATGAGTGGTGTGTCTTCATATTTTATACATTGAGGAATTTGTGATCCTCACCACAAGGTACCCAGTATTGTTTTTTTGCCAGGTAAAATTAAAGTTAGAGACTATTAGTGTGACTGATTCCGGTGGTAGAGTTATATTTTGGGACTCTGCAGTGGTGGATTTCCTATTAGGCTCGGGCCTAAGGCAGCACAATTTTGTGGTGGCAAAAATTGCTGTCCCCATAAACAGAGGCCTATCGGGCATGACAGGAAGTTCCTTACCCGTGGCTGCCTCCACCTTCCTGCTGCCTCCACCTTCTTTCTGCAGCGTCAAATGACGCTGCGACGTCACACGACATGTCGTTGCCATCACCTGTTGAAAGGTTCATATGGGACCTGAAACGTTGTCTTTCCACTGTTCTTGGCTGTCACATTAAAGGAGAATTTCATTATGAACTTGTGAGCAGAGCTCTACTTTGTATCTCTGTCTTTTTTTTTTTTCCAAACTTTTTTTATTGGGTAGGTACACAGTTACATGAATACAAATGACAACATTTTTCATCCCAATACATAACGCCATTTTCAATTTTTGTAGGGGGAGAGGCAAGGCAGCTTGCCCATAAAGAGCACTTCCCAAGAGGGGGAAGCTTGGTATAGTACCAAAGTGGGGGAAAGGGAGAGGGGGAACCTGTATGGGGGGGGGGGAGGAACAGGGAGGGAGGGGAGAGGAGGGGGGGGAGTATTCCTTCTTCTGGGCGTCCTGCGTCCCAGTTATTAGGGCTGCTAGATCTCCATGGGGGGGGGGTCCTGTTTTGACCCGAGGGGGACCCTCGTCCTATAGTGACAGCCACGGTTCCCACACTCTTTCGAATGAATTAGCTTTTTGCTTTAGGTAGGCCGTAAGCTTTTCCATAAGCATCACTTCGTTGAGTCTTTTTTTTATCATTCCCTTAGTAGCGGGGGCTACCTTCTTCCAGGAAGACGCTATTTCACATCTTGCCGCTGTGAGAATAAAGGAGATCAATTTCCTAGTTGGACGACCAATTTCCTCAGTTGGTCTGGCCAGTAGGTAGGTCAGCGGCTCAATGGGTAACTCGAGGTCTGTGACCTCTTTTATTAAATTTTGGACCGTAGTCCAGTATTTCTTAATTTCTGGACATGTCCACCATATATGGACCATGTCCCCCCTTTGACCACAGCCTCTCCAGCACAGATCCGATGCCAGAGGGTAGATTTGTTTTAGTCTCGCTGGCGTAAGGTACCAGTTGAAGAGTACCTTATAAATATTTTCCTTTGTGGTGGTACAGATGGATGTCTCTGTGGCCGCTCCCCAGATTTCTTCCCAATCTTCCTCCTCAATAGTTATATTCAGGTCAGCGGCCCATTTAAGCATGTAATCATGCTGAGGAGGTCCCTCCCTTGTTTCCATTTCCGAGTAGATCTTGGAGATTAGTCCCCTTTGGTCTGAATCGGGCTTGCATAATCTCTCGAATCTAGTGGGAAAGGGGAATTCCGGGTTTGGAGATACCTTTTGGGCGAAGTGTCTAATTTGGAGGTACTTAAACGCATCCAAATTCGGGATCTTATATTTTGCTTTTAGGTCCCGGTAGCTTAGGAGACTTCCTAGACACATTATGTCCATCAATGTCTTTATTCCTTTTGACTTTAGTTGGTTAAACTGTTTTGACGTACACCCCGGGGGGAATTTAGGATTATCAAATATTGGAGTAAGTTGTGACCCCGTAGAAGTGAGTTTATATTTGAGTTTAGTTTTTAGCCAGACTTCCCAAGTGTGTCTTGCCGTTTTTAATTTAAATTTTCGCGGTGGCATGTCTTCTCTTTCCATACTCCATAGGCATGCTGGCAGAGAAGGCATTTTAGAGTAGAATGTTTCTATTTGGAGCCAGCGTCTTTGGGCTGGGTCTGTGTTCCATAGTACCGCTTGCTTTAGTTGGGCGGCTTGATAGTATTTTTGGATATCTGGGACTCCCATGCCCCCTCTCCCCCGTGGTGACAGTAGAACTGAGCGGGCTACTCTGGGTCTTTTGCCTTGCCAAATAAAATGGAACATCTTGTTTTGGATGTTTTTGAGCTCTGAGCCGGGGACATGGACCGGGAGGGTTTGAAAAAAATATAGTAGTCTTGGGAGTATATTCATTTTGAGAGAAATCATCCTTCCGATCCACGATATCTGGTAATCTTCCCATTTGCTCAAATCCTTTTTGATTTTGTCAAAGAGAGCTGGGTAGTTACATTGATATAGTGACTGGTAGTCCTTCGATACATTCACTCCCAGGTATTTAATGTATGAGGGGCTCCATTTATATGCAAAGTTTATTTTAATTAATTTCACTTCTGGCTCTGCTAGGCTGAGATTTAGGGCCTCTGATTTATCACTATTAATTTTGTATCCTGATATGCCCCCAAAGTCCTCAAGCTCCTTTTGGAGGTTGGGGAGGGAGGTCTGGGGCTTGGTTAGCGTTAGGATGATATCATCGGCGAACAGGGATATTTTGTAATTTGTTTTTCCAATCGTTATGCCCTGGATATTTATGTTACTTCGAATTTTAGCCGCCAAAGGTTCTATGGTGAGAGCAAAGAGGAGGGGGGACAAGGGGCAACCCTGTCTTGTACCATTTCGTATTTGGAATCTCTCAGAATTTCCTCCTGGCAGTTTTACTATTGCTGACGGATTCTGGTACAGCGCCTTTACTCCTTCTAAGTATGTGTCTTTAAAGCCGAATTTCTCCAACGTTTTGGTAAGGAAAAGCCAATCGATTCTATCAAATGCCTTCTCTGCATCTAAACTTAGTAACATTGCCTTGGAGTTGGTGAGGTGGACGTGTTCAATAATGTCAAAGATCTTTCTGGTGTTGTCTGAGGCTTGACGCCCTAGGACAAACCCTACCTGGTCAGTGTTTATTAGTCTTGGCAGAATGGGGTTCAGCCGATTCGCCAAGATTTTACTGTAAAGTTTCAGGTCGTTGTTTAGAAGTGAGATGGGCCTGTAGCTTCCGCACTGTGTTGGGTCTCTCCCTTCTTTGTGGATAATGGCCAGATTAGCTAGGGACATTGATGAGGGGATAGGGTTCCCTTCCAGGAATGAATTGAACAGGCTCAGCAAGTGTGGGGTCAAGACTGGGAGAAACCTTTTGTAATAGGTATTGGAGAAGCCGTCTGGGCCTGGTGCTTTGGATATTTTAGAAACCTTTACTGCGGATATCAGTTCTTCTTTAGTGATTTTGGAGTTGAGGTGGGAATTTTCTTCCTCCGTCAACTTGGGGAGATCACAGTCAGCCAGGTAGCCTAAGATTGCTTCCGACTTTGCCGACTCTGAGGCCCCCTTTTGAGTCTTCAAATTGTAAAGTTTAGTATTGAATTTAGTGAATTCGTCCGCTATTTTCTTCTCATTGTATAGCACCTCCCCAGACCTGCTTCTTATTGCCGTGATCTGGGTTCTCTTTTGTACACCTCTTAGCTTAGAAGCTAGCAATCTATCGGCCTTGTTCCCCTTGTCGTAATATCTCTGATTAGTCCATTTGAGGGCTTTTTCCACACTTTCTAGCTGAATGTTTTTTAATTCATTTCTAGTGGAGGTCAGTGCTTTATATATTCTTTTTGAGGGGTTAATTTTATGTTGTTGTTCCAAATTGGTTATTTTCTCTGTTAGATCTTTTATTATTTTTGCCTTAGTTTTTTTCTTATGGGAGGCAATCGAGATAAAATCACCTCTGATTGCTGCTTTATGAGCTTCCCATAGTATAGCAGGTGATGAGACCGTGCCATAGTTGTTAGTGAAGTACTCCTTAAGGGCCTTTTTGATCTTCCTCTCTACCTCTGGACAATTTAATAGTGTGTCATTCAACTTCCAATTGTAGGAAAATGTTTTTACAAAGGGGACCGATAGGGTTAAGGTGACTGGCGCATGGTCTGACCAGGTTGTTGGGCCTATGTCAGAGCCTGCGGAGGCCTCTAAAATGTTCCTGGATCCAAGGAAGTAATCAATGCGCGAATAGGTCTGGTGAGGTGCCGAGAAGAACGTATAATCTCTTTGGCCCTGATGCTGGGTTCTCCATATATCCATTAAGGAAAATTCCTTTAGTATCTCTCTGAATCTCTTCCCCTTACTTAAGGATTGGGGTGGGTGTGGTCGGCCTGGGATGAGTGATTTATCTTCTAATGGGTTAAGGACCATGTTCAGGTCTCCTCCCACTATCACTGATGACAGGTATTTTGGGTCCAGATCCTCTAACACTTTTTTCAGAAATACTGTCTGGTTTTCATTCGGGGCATATAGGTTGACTAGAGCGATTTCCGTGCCCGAGAGTGTACCATACACCACTAAAAATCTACCCTCTGGATCTATGACTGTTTTTGTTAAATTGAATGGGGTTCCTTGGCGGACTAGAATTGCTACTCCCCTTTTTTTACTGCTAAATGAGGAATAAAACCCCAAGGGGAATGCATTTTGAAATGTTTTGGGCGGATCTTGGGATGTAAAGTGCGTCTCCTGGAGGAAAATGATATCTCCGCCAGACTTCTTCATTTCTTGAAGAGCTAATCGTCTTTTTCTGTTGTTTTGTAGGCCTTTTACATTAAGGGAGACCAATTTGATTGTGGATTTGCTAGCCATAGGGGCTTTTATCAGCGAAGTTTTTTAGGGCCTCGCTTTTCCCAACAACGAGGGTCTGCCTGAGTACTTCCTTTAGGATGTGGGGCCGTGTTTCCGGACCAGGGTCGTCCCCCCAGGGGCAAGGGGGAGGACGGGAGGACGGGGAGGGACCGGGATTGGGATGGGGAGGGAGGAGGGGTTCCTGCTGGGACAGCATCAGCAGGGGTTTTTGGGAAAGGATAGAAAAAAGAAACTAGGCTTCTGAGTGGCCTAGTAAAAATATAAACCGGTAGTCTACTAGCCGGTTGTTGGGCTTAAGGCCCGTGGGAGATAGTTCCGGGTCTGTCGCCTCTCAGGCTGGGCAGGAGGGCGTGGACCCTTACATATTTTTTGTCAGTTACACCATTGGGTGCTAGTTTAGGGTTTTGGTTTGGGGCCTCGAGTTGGGGGTTCAAGTATCTTCCGTAGGGTGGCGTGGGGGGAGGGAGGGAGGGTGTGGAGGGGGGGGGGTAATGGACAGGGGGGGTGCCTATTTGTTTAGGTTGGGTTTGGGTGATCACATAACATTTTTGGTATCAGCGCTTCAACCCGTGGGGGTTATACAATCAGGGGACAGAAATTAACAGTGCTGGATAACTTGTGTTACAACCTAGAACATTAGTGCTTGTTTCCTCTGGTTTATCCGCCAAACGAGGCTTGCAGTAGTACAATTGCGTGTATGCATTCACCATAAACTGTGCTTGACCCATATAACTTATAACTTAGGGGGGGGGGAGACCTGGTGGGGGGGGGGGGGTGGAGGAAGGGTGAGGGAGTGACGGGGGAGGGGGGGGGAATGGGGGGAGGGGAGGGGTGCTTATTTGTGTGGGTCGGGGGGAGGCAATCATCTAGCATTCTATAACAGTCTATCAGCGGAAGGGGAATAACTGTTCAGGCAGTAGATAGCAGTGGTGCTCAGAGCTTTGCAACCTTCCCTTTTGATATAACAGTATCGTTCATCATTTATATTTCAATTTTTACCTTACATGGAAACACATTGCGATTCTCTTTTGTTTCCCAGTCAGGGAGGGAGGGGGGGGAGGGGAGGGAGAGGGGGGGGAGGGAGGGGGGGAGGGAGAGGGGGGAGGGAGGGAGAGGAGGGAGGTGGGGAGATGGGGGGGGAGATGGGGGGGGAGATGGGGGGGGAGATGGGGGGAGAGGGGGGGGAGATGGGGGGGGAGATGGGGGGGGAGATGGGGGGAGAGAGGGGGGGGGAGAGGGGGATGGGGGAGAGGGGGGGGGGAGAGGGGGATGGGGGGGAGGGGGGGGAGAGGGGGATGGGGGAGAGGGGGATGAGGGGGAGGGGGAGAGGGGGGGGAAAGAGGGGGGGGGGAGAGGGGGGGAGAGGGAGAGGGGGATGGGGGGGGGAGAGGGGGATGGGGGGGGAGAGGGGGATGGGGGGGGAGAGGGGGATGGGGGGGGAGAGGGGGATGGGGGGGGAGAGGGGGATGGGGAGAGGGGGATGGGGGGGGGAGAGGGGGATGGGGGGGAGGGGGATGGGGATGGGGGGGGGAGGGAGAGGAGGGGGGAGAGGAGGGGGAGGGCAGAGCTATGTTCACATCATGTTAGTTTATATGCTTTTAAAAACCGGATATTTGTCAGGGTAAACATTTTGCATAACACTTAGCTTTATAAATGTGAACAACTGGCCACCATACCATGTGGGGCCTTGTCTAAAAACACAGACACAGTTAACTTTTGCTTTCACCTTACATAAATCCCATTGCGATTCTCTTTTGTTTCCCAATCAGGGAGCCTCTGCATTTTCCATAAAAATTCTGCAGGACAGGGGGAAAGGGGAGGGGCAAGGGGGGGGCAGCTTCCTTTTAACACCTTAATAACTTCCCCCCCTCCATGGCCGGGGGGGAGGAATAAGGGCCGGTGGGGGGGGGGGGGAGAGAGGGATGGGGGGGGAGAGAGGGATGGGGGGGGGGGGAGAGAGGGATGGGGGGGGGGGGAGAGAGGGATGGGGGGGGGAGAGAGGGATGGGGGGGGGGGAGAGAGGGATGGGGGGGGGGGAGAGAGGGATGGGGGGGGGGAGAGAGGGATGGGGGGGGGGAGAGAGGGATGGGGGGGGGGAGAGAGGGGGATGGGGGGGGAGAGAGGGATGGGGGGGGGAGAGAGGGATGGGGGGGGGAGAGAGGGATGGGGGGGGAGAGGGGGGGGAGAGAGGGATGGGGGGGAGAGAGGGATGGGGGGGAGAGGGGGGGGAGAGGGGGGGGAGAGAGGGATGGGGGGGGGGAGAGAGGGATGGGGGGGGGAGAGGGATGGGGGGAGAGGGGGGGAGAGAGGGATAGAGGGGGGGGAGAGGGATGGGGGGGGAGAGGGATGGGGGGGGGGAAGAGAGGGATGTGGGGGGGGGAAGAGAGGGATGGGGGGGGGGGGAAGAGAGGGATGGGGGGGGGAGAGGGATGGGGGGGGGGAGAGGGATGGGGGGGGGGAGAGGGATGGGGGGGGAAGAGAGGGATGGGGGGGGGGGGAAGAGAGGGATGGGGGGGGAAAGAGAGGGATGGGGGGGGGGAGAGAGGGATGGGGGGGGGGAGAGAGGGATGGGGGGGGGAGAGAGGGATGGGGGGGGGGAGAGAGGGATATGGGGGGGGGAGAGGAGAGGGATATGGGGGGGGGAGAGAGGGATGGGGGGGGGGAGAGCGGGATGGGGGGGGAGAGAGGGATGGGGGGGGGGAGAGAGGGATGGGGGGGGGGAGAGAGGGATGGGGGGGGGAGAGAGGGATGGGGGGGGGGAGAGAGGGATGGGGGGGGGAGAGAGGGATGGGGGGGGGAGAGAGGGATGGGGGGGGAGAGAGGGATGGGGGGGGGGAGAGAGGGATGGGGGGGGGGAGAGAGGGATGGGGGGGGGGAGAGAGGGATGGGGGGGGAGAGAGGGATGGGGGGGGAGAGAGGGATGGGGGGGGGGAGAGAGGGATGGATAGGGGGAGAGAGGGATGGATAGGGGGAGAGAGGGATGGATAGGGGTAGGAGCTGAACTGGGAGGAGGGCTATACCGAGTGTGTTGTGCATTGATTTGTACACTTCTGCTATTGGGAGGTTACTGCTTGCGTGCCTTTATGACGGGGGGGGGGATCGGGGTGTGTACACAGTTGAACCGTGGGGGGGAGACCGAGGGGGGATGGGACCGGGGGGGGGGAGGGGACCGGGGGGCCGAAGGGACCCGTCCGTACCGCTTCCAGGGATTCAACGCCAGCAGAGAAGTCCCCCCCCCCCAAACATCCCCACAAACCCTCCGCCGCCTCGGGCCCATCACTGTCTGGAGAGTGGACTTGTCGCCCTGCGCCTTGGGGTCTCCGGCATCTGTTGTCTCTGCTCCAGGTGGGCTGCTGCTTCAGGTCGGGGCTGTGGTATGTAGGACCCTCCCCCGTCCGGCCGGGCGACCCGTTTAGGGGTTTCCCCGGCCAGTCGGCAGATTTGGGACCGCATTACCGAGGTTGACGGGGGTCCGGGGGTCAGTTCCAGTGGGCCTCAGGAGCTCTTCAGCAAAGATCCCTCCGCTGTACCGTCTCCTCTGGGCTTCTTCAGGGCGGCCGTGGCCCTCCCGGTTGCCGTCGCTTCCGTCGGCCTCGGCGATCAGTGGAGAGTCAGGTACTCTCGCGATGTCCCTTCTCGCGCGGGGGAGCCAGGCGCGGGAACCTGGTGGTTCAGTCAGAAGGCAGGCGTCTTCAGGGGCGTTGGGATCACAGGGGAGCTGCGGTACTTTTTTTTTTCAGGTCTGGGGTTCGGGGCATAGTGGTTTCAGGGTCTCAGGACAATCCGGATCAATCAGGTAAGTTGAAAGTTTATTTATTCGTCACTTTATTTATTTCTTGGCACATTTTGCTGGAGGGCCGCGATCCTTTCAGAGGCTCTTGCTGGTCCACTTCTGTCTTCTTTGCGACCCCTGGCTGGGGGGACTTCCAGCCACGATGGAGGGGGGGTCAGACCCAAGGCCTGGGCAAACGGCAACATGTCCTCGGGGTGTCGTATAGTGAGAAACCTTCCTCCTTTATTTACTGTTAACTTAAAGGGGAACCCCCATCGGTATTTCACTTCTTTTTCCCTCAGGAATGAGGTCAGAGGCTTCAGCTCTTGGCGCCGGATTACTGTTTGCCTTGAGAGGTCACTATACAGTTGTATGCTTTCCTCTTGGAAGGTTAGGGATTCCATTTCTCGGCTGGCAGCAAGGATCCTTTCTTTTGAGGAGTAGCTGTGCAGCCTTACAATAATGTCCCTTCTTCTCTTGGGGTCGTCTGATTTAGGACCCAGGGCTCGGTGGGCCCTGTCAATCTCCAGGTCTTTCTCTGGGATGTCTCCACAGATCAGTGCAAATAGTTCCATTATGTATGCTTTAACTTGAGAGGGGGCAATTGTCTCAGGGACATTTCTGACGCGTATATTCTGGCGTCTGTCCCTGTTTTCTTGCTCCTCCTGATTTTCTTTTAAAGCTGCTATTTCCTCCCCTAGGCGTTTTATTTCCTCTTCTGCAGCTGCTTGTTTTGTCCAGGTGTCCTCCACCTTTGCCTCAGTGTCCGTTGTTCTCTTTGTCAGGGTAGAGATTTCCTCCCTGATGCCCCTCACTGCCTCCTTTAGATCAATTTGTAGGGACTGGTGTAGTTTAGTGTGCATTTCGGCAAACAGCTCCTCCATATATTCCCTGGTTACTGGCATCCCTGATGCTGGGGTCTCTTCAGTGTGTTTCCGAGCACTCGTTGCAGCAGATGGGCCTCGTGGCCCGCCGCCATCTTGTTTTTCTGCCGGCTCTTCCATTCTCCTCTGCTGTGGTGAGAAGTACTTTGAAACCCCTTGATTTGTGGATTTCTTTCCTTTCCCAGACATTCTTGATACCTTCCCCCTTGTTTTGATCCAAAAAAACGGGGTGAAAATCGGGTGGTGTGTATTGCTTTAATACAGGTTATGCAGCGGGTCCACGGAGCTCAGTGCCTACCCGACCATTCCTGGTGACGTCACCGGAAGCCTCCTGTGTATCTCTGTCTTTGAGGAGACCTTCACTTTGAGGAAATTGCTTGGCTTACCTGCTGCCTCTGCCTTCTTTCTGCAGCTTCAAATAATGCTGCGACATCACACGGCGTCTCATTGCCTCAGACGGAGGGTGGCAGCACAGAAGAAGCGGCACCAGGTAAGTGCCATGGTGTGGCGGATCTGGAAATCTACCCCTGGGCCTCTGACTTGCTGGCATTTACCCTAAAGCCAGAAATGGCCTCAAAATCCTCTAATGTTTTGTATAAGCTTTTCTAAATACCCCGAGTCCCTCTATCCCGACTCAAATAGAAATAACCAGAATAGACTGAAGAAACTGCCTCATAAAACAAACTCAAAAAGCTGATGACGGACTAAACAATTATTTTATGATCAAGGTGATAAAGCAGATAGACTCTACACTAATAAACTTTGTAACAAAATCAATAGTTTAAATATTTATGCAGTAAAAAAACAAAAGTGGAATAATATTGAACAAATAGACACATAAAGAGAATATAAAAACCTATCTATCCTCTTGTAACCTACCTAAGTTAGACAGTCAAACCTCAAAGCCTTAATTTCTTATATAGCTGCTATGCTCCCGATATATTATATGAGCATAGTCATGCTAACTTAGTTATAGGTCACGAGTAGAGATGGGCAAATTCGCCCAAATCTGTTTCCCGGATTGTCTCGCATTTCCCCCCCAACATCCATTCCGCGGTGTAAAATTCGCAAACGGATTTGGTCGGTTTTAATCAAAAACACCATTGGAAACAATTAGTTGATAGATTTATATAATCCAATCCGTGGATTCAGCAATCCGTGGATTCAGCAATCCGTGGATTCAGCAATCCATGTTGGATTCTTAAGAATCCGCCAACGAATTGCTGAATCGGCGAATTGACTCTACAAATTCATCAGTGGATTGCGGAATCCGCTGAGTGTATTGGTAATAATAATTAAAAAATCTGCGAAACATGAATCGCACTTTTTGAGATTGATCCACTGAAATCTGCGGACCAAAGGAACCGGGCGATCTGCTGCGGATCCAAATTCGCCCATCTCTAGTGATGAGTTAGTACACTAGCCGTTTGCAAACATTCATTCCCAGCGTTTACCTGAAAGGATTTACACCAAATTGGTACATTTTGTTGTCCTGGCGTGTGAGATATTGTGTGCCAAACAGTGCTAATCCAGCTGATCCTGATATGACATGTCGGAATTTAGCTGAAAACGTACCAATGATTGAGAAGCTTGAGAAAGGGCATTGTTCAGCCCAAAACATGCATTGCTGATACAGGATATGTGTCACAGAGGAGACACCTGGAGCGGGTAGGACCTCGGTGGCTGGAACAGCGGGAGCAGGCAAAGATTGTTATGGTCATGGGCTGAGGTCGGTGGCAGGCGGCAAACAGGAACATTGGGGTCACACGCAGAGGTCGGAGGCAGGCAGCAAGTAGGAACGTCGGGCTCACATGCAGAGATCGGAGGCAGACGGCAAGTAGGAACGTCAGGGTCACACGCAGTGTTGGCAACAGGAAGGCAGGACAGGGGAGCAGGAACGGATACTAGGGAGCAGAGACTTAGACTAGGGAAGCCGGGAACAAACATGGACAAGCCAGATTACCAGCAAGGGCCTTTAATAAAGGTACAGGACTCCAACACGGAACAGAACAGGTACAGGAACAGAAGATGCGGCAGAAGCATGGGCATAAGGAGTCTGACACAAAACAAAGGCAAGGAGAAACAGGAAACTATAAAGATAGACAGAGAAAGAGGATTGGTACACCAAGAGGAGACAGACAGAGGAAAACCCAGAGCAGAAAAGAGTGCAGCGCACCGCGATCCAAATGAAGAACAGGTCTGGCAAAAGGTGTCTTTAATGAGGAATCATAAAAGCAAGGGATGCAACCCTTCTACGCGTTTCGTGCTTGGCACTTTATCAAGAAGTGCTTCCACACGATATACAGAACAGTTAAATAGCAATGGCTGCCAAATCTCGCGATATCCATGACGTCACCGCACTGCCGCAGCCAATGAAATCTAGCCCTCTGACGCATGCGCCCTGAGACCTAGCATAGGGGAGTAGCTAGTCCTATCGCCGTCCTCACAACACTGTTGTGAAACACCCCTGGGGGAGTGCCACAAGGGGAAGGAAGGGCTAAACGAAGGCTGCATCCGCCCCCATCCTGCCTCTGAACACACATTGTGGGAAATAAATGGCAAAAAAACGGCAAAAAAGCAGAACAAAAACGGCAAAAAAACAGCAAAAAAACTCAGGCATGACATCTCAAATGGATAATGACAAACAATATTAATAATAAACTCTACTCTAGCACATGTATTGCCCGCATAATGGGGGATTAACCATTCATGTGTCAGTGCACTCATCCACCAATGAGAATGCCCCACAGGAGAGAGTTGACGACTCAGACATGGTATATATCCCCCATTCATATGGTATGCTTATTTGTTTTTACACAAGTATACTGTATACTTTAAAAATATTTTTTAAATGTTTTGTCAGATTTTTAATCAAATAAATATGTATGTTTTGTTACTATTGTAAGTGGCTGCCCAGTGTCGCTATGTATATTACAAATATTTTGATACAATCCAACCATGACTGAGTCTGATTATCAGTCTTTATTTGCTCATAGAAGCATCGGTGGAAGAATTAATCTGCCCATTTATATATATATATTGTTTTTATTACTTTCAGTACATGTGCATACCATATGAATGGGGGATATATACCATGTCTGAGTCGTCAACTCTCTCCTGTGGGGCATTCTCATTGGTGGATGAGTGCACTGACACATGAATGGTTAATCCCCCATTATGCGGGCAATACATGTGCTAGAGTAGAGTTTATTATTAATATTGTTTGTCATTATCCATTTGAGATGTCATGCCTGAGTTTTTTTGCTGTTTTTTTGCTGTTTTTTTGCTGCTTTTTTGCCGTTTTTTTGCCATTTATTTCCCACAATGTGTGTTCAGAGGCAGGATGGGGGCGGATGCAGCCTTCGTTTAGCCCTTCCTTCCCCTTGTGGCACTCCCCCAGGGGTGTTTCACAACAGTGTTGTGAGGACGGCGATAGGACTAGCTACTCCCCTATGCTAGGTCTCAGGGCGCATGCGTCAGAGGGCTAGATTTCATTGGCTGCGGCAGTGCGGTGACGTCATGGATATCGCGAGATTTGGCAGCCATTGCTATTTAACTGTTCTGTATATCGTGTGGAAGCACTTCTTGATAAAGTGCCAAGCACGAAACGCGTAGAAGGGTTGCATCCCTTGCTTTTATGATTCCTCATTAAAGACACCTTTTGCCAGACCTGTTCTTCATTTGGATCGCGGTGCGCTGCACTCTTTTCTACATTGCTGGACCCCATTTCATTTCAGCAGCACGCGGTGGAGGGGAGACTCTGGTGACCAGTCAATACTGTGAGTACCTAGGGCCAAACCCAATGAGGTAGGGGGGGGCTGTCTTTGGACTGCCTACCCCAACCTTCAGGGTATCTGGTGCCCCATTGCTCTATACTCAGTGTCACATTAATCAATGTTTTATTACCCAGAGTGTATCTCCCCTCCTTCCTATGCATAGTACACTTTAAGAGCACCTTATTTCACCAGAAAACCCAGAGCAGACAGAAACAACAGCACACGCGGTGGAGAAAGGAACTGGGAGGAGAGGGAGAACTAGGAACATATATGTCAGGGCTATTTCCTGACAATATGTAAGACTTCCTTTTTATACCTCTTTTGTTTCTTCCCTGCCCTGCGGGTCAGTTTTCGTCCCCGTAATAGGTCCCCCGAACCTGGCCTAAAAAAGAAGCATCTGCAGCAGAGGCACCACTATTCGATGAATCGAGATTATCAGTCACTCCGTACATAGTTCTGTCTCCTCTGATATCATCCCGTCTGAATTCTCTCTAGTGCCAGGAGTATACCCTTCCATTCACGTAGTCACGTGCATCCCGCAAAAATGTATTTAGTTTCTGCGACTAATTCTCTGGTGTATTCCAAAATCTTAGTATCCAACTGTGTTTTTAAGAGATTAATATCTGTTTCATTCAGGATAGCCTTCAAAGACTCCTCCAATTTATTAGACTGTTTCTTAATCTCCACCACTTCACTTTGAATCTGCTCAATTGTGAGTATCATAAGATCTAGTGAGCACTTATTAAAAATACCCTCCCATTTATCAACATATTGCTAACGATCTGCAAGAAAGGTTGGTCTAAGGTTGCACCTCAAACCCTGAGGAATACGTTTCAATCTGGAATATTCAGCTAAAGTAATAGCATGCAATTCAAAATTCTTCTGATATTTGAGGACTTTTTCAAGTTCGTTGAATAGATCAGAGCTATAGTCATCCGCTAGGAGGTCCCTAGCACCCCTACATAAAGTGGCTATACGCGTAGTATCCACCTCCGTATATGCAAATATCCGTGTAACGTTATCAGAATTACCGCCGTGCGTTAAAAACGACATTAGATATGGAGTGCACGTCTGTCTACAGGCAATCTATATAATACAAACAAACAACAAACAGCCAGGCAAAAACACTCTATCAAACAATGAATTAGTGGCGGGTAACACTAAGGGTCCCCGTACACCCTAAATATATATTCACTTCAAGTAACGGCTTGTTTATGCGTTTTAAAGACAGGACAAACTTGCATAACATTAAAGTGGCTGGGGAAGCTGCTAGTGCTGTTGAGGAGGCACCGAAAACTTTCCCTGCTAAATTAGCAGAAATTATAGAGGATGGTGGCTATTGCGCTCATCAAGTATTTGTAACGGGTGCTCACCACAAACAGGATGGGACCGCGAGGCTGAGGTGGGGATGTCAGAATACACCGACCAGCAACCGCGCAACCACGTCCGGATTGCAGAGTAGTAGTCGTGAAGCCGGGTCAGAGTAGGAGAGGTTAGGATGGTCGTGATACTCGCCGTGGTCTGGGGTTGGAGAAGTCAGATAGTCATAGTGCGTAGCCGGGGTCCAGGAATATAGAAGGCCTGAGTCCAAATACAAGCCGAGGCCAAGGGTCAGAGAAGGCAAAGGTCCAATAACAAGCAAGGGTCAGGTACAACGAAAAGACAGCAGGCAGGAATCCCAAGACAAGGTAAACAGGTTGATGGAGGCAAGCACAATTTCAACACTAACGTTATGCTCAGCCAACTTGGAGGAGGCTGAGCATATAAAGGAGGCAGCCAATGGCAGGGCTGCACCAGGCTGAGAGCACTGAGTGGTTACACACACCCAGTGTATTGAGTGGCAAGGGCGGAGTGTGCCGCAGGTGTAGGATAATTGGATATAACCCCTTGTGTGCCCCTGGTGATGTGACGCTGGCGCGTAGGTACGCGAGCATGAGGGCAGGGCCTAAGCCCGATCCGTGTGGTGACTTCATGCCTGGGTGCGCGGTGCCTGTGCGCAACCTCAGTGCGAGGCGTGTCACCTGTCTCGTCACAGGGTGCATCATGGGGGCGGGACCGAAGCCCAATCCTTACAGTTATAGCCCTGGTCCCCTTACCAGCGAGGGTCCCCGGCTTTGGCACGCTTCCCCGCAAACCCCCTTTCCCCTGGTTAGGTGCCGCACGGTCAGCGAAGGCGGTGCAGTGAGATAACCGGCAGCAGGAGGCGATGGGAGGCTTCAGCGGCTCTACACTGGTTGGCGCTGCCATCCATGCGGGCGCCGCCATGTTGGAATTGACCGCACGTGCGCGAACGCTCGCGCATGCGTGGACGAGTGGGACGGCCATCTTGTGTGTGGCGAAATGGCCGCGCATGCGCAGCAGATTGCCGGGAGTTGCGGCGGCCATTTTAGAGGTGGCAAACAGAGCGCAGGGGAATGTAGAAAGGCAGGAAGGCCCCTAGATGTTGCGCATTCACAGGAAAGTGGTGCGGCGGCCACTAGGATAGCGCAGGCGCAGATAGGAAAAGGTAGGCGGCCATTAGAGAGGCGCCCATGCGGTCTCCATAGGCAAGGGCCTCCTTGGGAACTACAGTTCCCAGGAGGCATAGCTTCAGGCAGTCAGGTGCTTTAGCTTAGCCAATAGGGCTGAGGAATCCTCCTGTACAAGGGGAGGATCTAGTTAGGGATATTAGCAGGCTTTCAGGAAGGAAGTCACTCAGAGATGGGAGGCAGACAGGGGAGGAGGTAGGTGTGCAGGGTCAATGGCCAATGCACTAGGCCAGTGTACCCTCCCCAGGCCCCAGATAGCCCTGAGTCACCAGTGAGTTGCTGCAGCTAGGGACAGACCCAAGATAGGGAGGCTACCACCTTAGCTAAGCAGGATAGGTAAGCTGAGACAGTGTTGTTTTGCAGTGTAGCCACAGTAGTTAGCTTTGGCTGCTTCAAGAGAGGCCCCTTCAGTGCAAGGGGGGTTGCTTTCTATAGTATACACATTGTTATGTGATATCACCGGTGCCAGTTGCACGCGGTGATCATGGCCTGCGTCTGGACTCAGACAGGCTATACAGTAAGAGACATTCGGTGGGTGAGACGCTCCACGAGGGAGACACCTCACACGGAGGTGGGACACCGCGGAGGCGGATTCCTGTTCCTGGGTTAGACCCTTTTCGAAGATCTTTACACCCGGGCGCGGACGTATGCCCGGGCAGGTATCTATAAGTGCACCAACCCTACACACGTGAGCAGAGCTGCCACACATTTGGGGTGGGAATGAGCCGGGACACTGGGACGCTGGTGCCGAGCACCCAATTATTGTGGGCACTGTATGGTTGGGTTACTTTTGGGGGGCGGAGAGGCCAAGAGCCTGTAAAAGGGGATATCGGTGCCCCTTGTACCCAATGTATGTTATGTTATGTATAGAGCTGTTAGTACTCTGTATGATGTTACTGTGATGTATTGGGCGACCTGCCCATTCTACGGATGAGTGTTATAGACACTAACTATTACCCTTAGTAAATACTGTTGCATATACTTGGTGTGCGTGTTTACTTATGGTGTATTCCCGGGAGGGGCTATCCCACGAACTGTGTGGATCCCTTCTGGATGGAGGCGCTGTTGCATCATCTACACCCCCCAGGCTCCCATTGGCGGAGGTTCAGGCCTCCTGGTTGCCAACAGGTAAAGAAGCAGTACAGGTAGTTACGGAGTATCCTCCAACCTCACTTGGGGGGGGGGGGGGAACAAGGGCTACACAGTATTCAATGTAGACAAGACTGGGCTCTACTGGAAGAAAATGCCCAGTAGAACTTACATTTTAAAAGAGAAAAGATCTATGCCTAATATTAATGTTGCCAAGGACAGGCTTATTTTGTTGCTTGGATCAAATGTTCCAGGTGATTTAAAGCTAAAATCTTTGCTTGTTTACCATGGAAAAATCCCTAGGACATTTTAGGGCTATGCAAAGACAATGCTTCCAGTGATTTGGAAGTCCAACCGTAAGACATGGGTAACAGGGAGCCTTTTTGAGGACTGGTTCCAACACAATTTTGTTCCTGCTGTGGAATTATATTGCACTTTTAAATCATTGCTACTCTTGGACAATGCTCCTGGCCATCCTGTGTTCCTGGACGACTTGCATCCAAACTTTATTTATTTATAAAATATTTTACCAGGAAGTAATACATTGAGAGTTACCTCTCGTTTTCAAGTATGTCCTGGGCAGAGAGTTATGATAACAATTCATGATCACACTAAATGTACAGAGGTTATACAGTCAATTCACAGACATTTCATTGATTATGTGGATCATTCATGATCATTCATTATGGTGGTGTTCATGCCCCCCAACACCACCTTATTGATCCAGCCTATGGACCATGGTGTTATTGCTTCCTTCAAAGCATACTATCTTAGGTGAACATTTGCCCAGGCCATTGGGGCAACTGATAAGGAAGGAGGTCCAACCTTAAAAGAATTTTGGAAGGGTTTCAACATTCTGCATGCAGTGAAAAATATCAATGATGCATGTAATGAGGTGAAACAACCCAATTTAAATGGTGTTTGGCGTAAATTATGCCCTGATTTTGTTTCTGATTTCTAAGGCTTTACAGAGACAGTTGCAGAGGTGTTGTGCAAATGGGTAAAGATCTCAACTTAGAGGTGGAAAAAAGGGATATTGATGAGTTGTTGGCATCACATTCTAAGGAGTTAAGCAATGAAGACATTCTGCAATTAGAACAGCAAAAAATTGCAGATGAAGAGGCACAACAATCTGTTGAAGTGATTCCTCCTTGTAAATCCTTAACAACAAAACTGTTGAATAAGGCCTTCAAGTATATTGATAGTACCTTGGCCATATGTGAGGAAAATTACAACCAACATTGAACACAGCTCTTCAATCAGTCGAGGAAAGCATCTGTACAGACTTCCTTAAAGAGCTTCTACAAGAGAACTAAATTATCCACTCCACCTAGGACTCAGGGGAGTAGTCCATCTACATCACCTCCAAGAAATCCTTCCCAATCCCCTCCAAGAACTCCTTCCCAATCCCTTCTATCCAAGAAGTCCTTCCCAATCCCTTATATCCAAGAAGTCCTTCCCAATCCCTTCCATCCAAGAAGTCCTTCCCAATCCCTTCCATCCAAGAAGTCCTTCCCAATCCCTTCTATCCAAGAAGTCCTTCACAATCCCTTCTATCCAAGAAGTCCTTCCCAATCCCTTCCATCCAAGAAGTCCTTCCCAATCCCTTCCATCCAAGAAGTCCTTCCCAATCCCTTCTATCCAAGAAGTCCTTCCCAATCCCTTCCATCCAAGAAGTCCTTCCCAATCCCTTCCATCCAAGAAGTCCTTCCCAATCCCCTCCAAAAAGCCCTTCCCAATTTCCTCCAAGAAGCCCTTCCCAATCTCTTCAAGATACCCCCAATCACCTTCTTCCTTACTCCAATAATAGATATTGCTTATAAATGAACTGTACTGTATATCATTTTATTATAGAAGACTGTATACAATAAATATAATCTTTATTCATCATAATGACTGTGTAGTGCATATATTATTGCCTGAGGACAATATTCTGGTTCATTGTGTGTTAAAACGGCATTCAGAAATGTAATCTCAATGTATAAGTTGTAAATGTAACCTTAATGTGTACAGTGATCCTATGGGAAAATGGGGTTCGCTTTCCGACGCTTCACTATCCGACGCTATTTTCAATAACGCATTGTGTCAGATGACAGAGGACCACCTGTCCATGTGGTAACGTATAGGGATTTCTGCTTATTTATATCTTTTGATTTTAAAAAACTGTCTGCATCTTATTCAGTATGTTCCTTTTAATAATCTTTTTCTGTAACCTAAGCACTGTACTTTTTGTATATTAAATCTAAATAGTAAGAGTAATTTATATTTTCAGACACATTTTGCTACAACATATTTGTGTGTGTGCAGTGCATAATTTTCTTAATAAACAGGCACCTGAGACTCTGCAAAATAATATTTTGGATCATTTCTTTGGTGGTGGCAGCAGATTAAAAATAGATATTGTGACGTATTGTGGGTAGATATTCATTCAAGGGAACTGTGGTAAAGGTGAGTAGGCTGGTTAAGATGTGTGCATTAACCCATGTGTCATATATGAGTCACTTGCTCACAGGTGTGCCGTACATCACAAATGGTGGCATAGCAGTGGGATAACAATTTTTCTTTGTCTAAATATTAGAGCTTTTCAGTGGTTTGTGTTTATTAAACACTAAAAAGTGACTGACCTGTGTGAGCCTTGCCAGAGATCCCAGTTCAGTACCCAAAGCTATTGCTTAGTGCTATATTTTTTTATGAAACATACAAGCAGACAATTTTTTCCCCACCCCCTTTTGTTTTTCTTTTGCTATCTTTTTATTTTGAGCAAGTGTAGTGAACACGGCTGCTTTATACCGATGTCTAATAACTCTCCTTCTAGAGGAGAAAAGAGCCGCACTCCAGAGGTCTTGTTTCAAGAATACTGTTAATCTAATATTGTTGAAATTAACATACTGTAGAAATGGATGACATACTGTATGGATGAAATGGACTGGGGGGGAGGGGGAATGGAGATGAGGTTGTTGGTGGTATGCAGAATCCATTTTGTCTCCAGTTTGTCTTCATAAGTCTCTGTCTAATTTCTCATGCTGTGTTCCTGCAATCATTCGTGTGTGAAAGAATGTGTATGTTGTGAGTGTATCGGTTTGGCTACCAGGAGACTCAATGACAAAATCGGCCAATGGCTCAATACCTAGAAATGAGGGGGAAGCATGTATTCTGCAGCATATTCAGACTAAGAGATAAAAATGTATCCTAATATACCTTGTTCATTGTATTAAGATATTTTAACCCAGTTTGTACTTATTTTTAGTGACCTTTATAATGATTGGTTTAGAATAGGGAGGAGATATTGTATTCTACCTAGCAACTTGTTTTAGACAAAGAAACTCATATGTGTATAAAAAGTCTGCAAGGGCCCTCCCCTTGCAGAGCCTCCTGTGACACTCCTGTATGATCATTCAGAAATTACAGTACAATAAACGAACTCATTATCTACGACCCGTGTTTGCTCTTATCTTCGTGCATTTGCAAACAACGACAGTTTTGGCGACGAGGATGGGATTCCAATATCTCAGACACTTGGATTAAAGGAGACGGAGCGGCTCTCGCGGGGACACTCAACGATGGCTATCACTTGACAAGGTAGGCACCTTTTGAAATGCCTTTAGTTTGAAAAAGTTGAGTGTTTCATGAGGCCATGATATCTCTTTGAAGTCTAGTCTGGGTGACGGAATTTTGATAATGAGTGGGTTATTGTAACAATCAATTGATAAAAAGACATTCTTCGTGAGGATAACTATAGTTATTATTAAAACTGTGTGGTAAAAATAAATTGTTCGTGAGGGTAACAATTCTATAGATGTTATCAGATAAATAAATTCTTCATGATGGTACGTAATTCTGCAGTTTTTATTATATGTGTGGTCTGTGTGGCGGCTCATATGGGCCAAAATAATTCTGTTGAGGAAAAGGAATGGTCCTGAGAAAGGAACTCCCAATTATACTATGTATAATGGACAGGGTCCTTATACTTTAAAATATGGCAAGAAATGGACAAATATAACTTAAGGAAAATAAGGATAAACAATGACCACAAGATGGCACTTTTAACTTGGATAAGTTAGAATACTTACAAACTAAACTTTGCACACAAAAAGTAAGACTGTCACGATGGAATGGCTAAGTTATTTTAGATGGCATGAGGAAGCGAGTAGAAAAAGGGATGAATCTTTAAAAATGGAGGAGAATAGAAAAAAAAAGATGACGCTTTAAAAACCTCTTGGCAGGAGACAAATAGAAAGTTGGAAAACGCAGAAAACCTATCAACTCAATTGATTAATGTTCAAGTAATTAAAAATTCATGACCGCTTATAGTGGCAGCCTTTTTTTAAAGGATTACATACAGAAAGTGGGACGCAAGTACAGACTGTGTGTAATAATTGGGAGCGTAAAAGATTGTCAGAAATTGCCGCTGTGGTGGAATATATGCAGCACAGTAAGAAAACTAAGAGAAACAAAAATCAGAAAGACAAAGGACGTAAATGTTATAACTGTAGAAAATCAGGACACTTTGCCAGGAATTGCAGAGCCCCTAGGAGAAATAACCAGAGAATTAACCAGAATGTCCGTTATCAGAACAATGGAGAGAGACTTTTGAAATAAGACTCTTTAATTTTGTTACAGGCGTTGGCAGAAAAAAGACATAACGTAAATAAGTAGAAATTATAATTTGCCAATCCAAAAATATATGATACACAACCCAAATTCCTGATGCCAGATTAACCAAGTATGTGTAACGCTATGCTCACCACAAACAAGGCGGGACCCCAGGACAAAGGTGGGAATTGGTAGAAACGCCACCCATAGCCACGGGGGCACGTCTGGAGAGTGGGTTGGTCGAGGTAGCTGGGTCGGGGTTGGAGAGGTCAGAGTTGTCGTAATACTTGCCGAGGTCAAAGTAAGAGAGGTCCGGATCGTAGAAGGTACCATTAGCCAAGGTCGGGATTGAAGATAGTAGAATAGTTGTTGTCCGAGTGCCGAGGTCAGGGTTGGAGAGATGCGGAGGGTCAGAGGTAAGCCGGGGTCAGTAAGCCAGAGGTGCGGAGTCCAAGGATAAAGCCGGGTCGGTACACGAAGCAAGATACAGCAAGACAAGGCAAGACGAGACTGCGAAGGCAAAGGAAAGGTGAAACACAACGATACATGGATCTATGCTCAGCCAATTTGCCAGTGGGGCAGCTAAGCATAAGTAAGGGAGAGAGACCAATGAGCCTCCTGCCGCGTGGAGTTGTGTGCAAAGCGAGGGCTGTCGTAGGACAGAGTACAGGTGCAGAGAGAGCCTTTGAGTGATGAAAAACAGTCTGTTAGTGCAGAATGCGCGTCCGTGAGTGCGCCACGTGTGCCTAAAGTCCGCGTGGGAAGAGGTTTATTTAGAGTTGGCGTGGGTGCGCGTGCCCATAACGTGGTGGTTGCCTGGTGTGGCTGGAGGTGGGAGCGGACAGCACAGAGGATCATGTGAGGATAGAGGTCAGTGGGGAGCGCACCGACGGCGGCATGGCTCCCTAAGCCTCAGAGTACCCCCCCCTTCAGAAGTGACCTCCGGGCGTTGCCAAGCCGGCATTGGAGGGATGCTTCAGATGGAACCGCCTAATCAGATTGGGAGCATGTATTTGGTGGTGGGGTATCCAGGACCGTTCCTTTGGTCCAAACCCTTTCCAGTGGACCAAATACTGAATGGCTCCTCTAGATGATCTTGAATCGATAATGGACTGTACCTCGTACTCTTATTGTCCTTGTATGATTATTGGAGCTGGTGGTGCGGAAGAAGGATCCGGAAAGCGCAAACTCTGGAAGACGGGCTTTAAAAGGGAGACATGGAAAACCGAGGGTATTCTCATTGAAGAGGGGAGTTGGCCCTCTAGGCCCCAGGCAGTCCCTTCACCTCAGCAGGATTTGTAGGGCCTGCCCACAGCATAGGAATTTCCCTGGTAGAGAGAGGCATCGGTGGAGAAGGCTGAGGTATCACCGCACGGCGTGCCGGACGTGAAGTGTGAGGGGCTATTGTCGGAGACCCTGAAGCGTGGGACCCCACTGCCGCCTTTCTGCTGGAAGCATCCCCAGGTTACAGGCTTGTAACCAGGAAGGTATAAGTGCACCAACACTGTAAAAGGGGTGATAGTTGTTCTCCCGGACATCGGGTTCTAGGTGCCAGGGCACCATCAGTACTGTGGGTGGGGGACATTTACTGTTATTGTTGTTACCTGCCGGTCTATTACTGTGTCTGTGTGTTATTGTGGAAAATACTGTGGGACCATAGTAAAGAGTTGTTGCACATACTGTACATTGTTCGGGTTGTGATTATTTGGGGTATACCATATATGTATACAGGTTCCCGTGAGGAGCCATCCCGCCTACGCTGGGATCCTCACGGATGTAGGCGCTGCACCAGCCACCCCAGGCTCCCCAGGAGCGGAAGCTTAGGTCTTCTGTAAGCCTAACAGGTAGCACCATAACACTATTATCTGCTGTTTCCCTCAGTGGTAGGGAAAGGGTGTTACATAAAGACAGTAGTATGAGTTAAAGGCTCCAACCTGGAAAAAATGTAGTCACATACTTTGAGAATGTTGCCATAGATATTTATCAACAGAATATTTTCTTGTTAAACAAGAAACTCTACTGTGTTTTTTGCAAGATTCATCATCACAAGGTGTATAAAGCAGTTATCCATTTAATTTATATATCAGTCATATCAAGGTGATTATTTGGATATGTGGGAGCTCAAATGCTTGGTTCCACCATTAATCCATATTGATGTGGACAAATTAGGGGGTATAAATATTAGTAGTGTAGTATTAAATACTGACATAGATAGACTGAATAATGTCTGAGGGTATGGGATAAAAGTCACACCCCGGATGAAGTCACAGGAAGTGACGAAACATGCAGCATGTCGGGTCTTTAGCTGTATGATTCATACCTTACCACGCCAGCTATCTCTACTAGCTCCTCTAGTGCGCTGACCTGTGTCTAACTTTCATTTGATACACCCATTTAAAGAGGTGTTAGTGCTGCTACAGGGCAGCACTTGCTATTCACTATCAAAATAGCCTGCCTGCTTTAAATACTACCGTGCATGTTTTTTCGATGCAGCCCTGTATAGACACGGCTGCTCTGACTACCTAGGTCTCGTGTGCTATACCATTTTTCTCAATTGCAGCAGTTTACGAGTGAGCAGCTCTGCGGTCACATGGGCACCAAAAAACCCCGTTGAAAATATTACCAAGCAGCCCAGACCTGCGTTTACTATTTTTCACTACTCCTGCTACTAAAGGTGCACAGCATCCTCGTACCTACGCCCGTTTGAGACGCACACTATACCAGATACAGCACAAACTTTGACACATGAACGCACCAATGTACAAAGAATACGCATATATACTGGGTTCATATCAAACTACGATCTATAGTGATCCATAGGCACTACGCTCTGTGTGTCACTATGTGTAATCACTATTGAACATTTCCTCGACACCCAGTACTCCCTTTACCCGTTACCAACCTTATACGGGCCGTCCAAACATTTACTTCACGCACTGCCCCGGCGCATGCGCAACTCGCATATAAACAGACTCTACTGTTTTAACTTACATGACGCATGCGCAGTGTGCACATTACGTTGATGTGCTGCGTGAACTTCTCTGTTAGTCTCGGTAGAGCCTATACCTACCAATATGTCATAGGGTTACAATAACCCATCTAGATTATTGACATTTAGAGCATCTGCCTAGATTTTCACACTTCAAGGGAGACAGAACTAATGGGAGCACAGTGAGACGCTTGACGGAGGTTGACATAGACCTACAGCAGTCTATTATTAGTCAGTGTATAGTACAGCACTATATACTGTTTTGTGTACATTATTACACTAATATTCAATAAAGTTTTTATTTATACACAAATATTTAATAAAGTTTTTTATTTATACACACTACATCCTACCCCTGACCGTCTTTATTTTCAGGTCTGCAGTGCGCCTATCTAAAGGGGATTCTTTGGTGTATCACTCTCGATACACATTTATTATCTATGGGATAAAAGTGTAATAACTTTTCCTCCTCCTTAGAAAGTCCCATAAACAGAATGGAGTACTCACTATTGCCCCTTAATGTCCACAGGCGTGCAGCCTCATTCAAAGTCCAACGATGTCCAAGAATAGTATGTGTGGGTGCACAGCAGAAAGGAACAGGTCACGTGGCAATGAAAAATATTTATTAATGCTGCATATTAAAAACCGGTGGAGGATACAACACTCCTACGCGTTTCGTGCTTGTGGGCACTTTATCAAGGAGTTACCTGATCATAAAAACAGACAAACAATTTATACAGTTCCTGGTACCGAAATTCGCGCCAAAATGGACAATGACATCATACCCATAATGCTATGCTGTATCAATGGGCCAATCGCACAATACAATCTAATTGTGGGCTGGGTGATATGTCCTACCACTTGGATCGCTATCACCCAGCCCACAATTAGATTGTCTTGTGAAGCGATCGACCAATACTAGAATGGTCGTCATACCCTTAGATGGTGGTAACTCTACGATAAAGCCCATAGACAAGTGGGTCCATGGTCTGGTAGGAACCAGCAGAGGATGAAGCAACCCACAAAACAGACACTGTGGTACCTTTGTTTGAGCGCAGACAGCACAAGCGGCTACAAAGTCTTTAACGTCCTTGCGAATATCAGGCCACCAGAAGAGGCATTCTATGAAATCTGAGGTCTTCCTAACTCCCGAATGACCAGCCACCTTAGATTGGTGACCCCACTGCATCACCTCACTACGAAACTGGGGAGGTACAAATAACTTGGATTTACTTTAGGACATAGGTCTTGGATCCTCCGCCAGTGCTTGCAAAATCAGTTGTAATAGAGCGGATGAAACTGCCGAAATAATCTGAGATGGTGGAATAATGGGTCCATGGTCCCTTTCGTCAGAGTCTTCCAAAGAGAATTGTCGAGACAGTGCATCTGCTTTGACATTTTTGGAGCCTGGTCGAAAGGATATAATGAAATTGAAGCGTGTATAGAAAGAGAGCCCAACTTGCCTGTCAAGTCCCGAGTCTCTTGGCACCTTCAATGTATTCCAAATTCTTGTGATCCGTTAATATAGTGATGGGTTGCATGGTACCTTCCAGAAAATGTCACCACTCTTGAAGAGCTAATTTTAGTAAGTAAGTAATTCCCGGTTCCCAACATTGTAATTTCTCTTGGCTGAAGAAAGTTTTGTAGAAAAGAAGGCACAGGGGTATAGTTTCCCTTGAATCTCCTGCCGTTGGGATAGGATGGCCCAAGCCGCCACATCGAATGCGTCCACTTCCACTAAGAAAGGCATAGAGGGGTCGGGATGGACCAGGACGGGGAGGACGAGAAAACAGACTTCAGTCTCTCAAAGGCCTGTACTACCTCAGGTGTCCACTTCTTGGGATTCACCCCCTCTTTTGTAAGAGTCGTAATGGGACCCACCACCTTGGAGAAGTTTTTATTGAACCTTCTGTAGTAGTTTGCGAATCCGAGAAAGTGCTGAGCAGGTTTGAGACCCTCAGGTATGGGTTAGTCCAACACTGTTGAGACCTTGGCTCTGTCCATCTCAAAACCCTGGGTGAATATGACGTATCCGAGGAATGAGATCTTAGGTTGTTCAAATTGGCATTTCTCCAGCATGGCGTAGAGAGTGTGATCCCGTAACCTCTGAAGTACCTGCCTGACCTGGACCCTGTGCTCGGACTGTGATGAAGAAAAAATCAGGATATCGTCGAGATATATGACCACAAATTTGTGGAGGAGATCTCGGAATACCTAATTTATGAAGCTTTGGGACACAGCCGGAGTGTTCCACAAACCGAATGGCATCACTAAGAATTCATAATACCTATCTCGGGTATTGAACGCTGTCTTCCATTTGTCACCGTCCTTAATTCGTACCAAATTGTAAGCCCCACGGAGATCCAGTTTAGTGAAAATAGAGGCCCCACGGAGTCGGTCGAATAATTCCGTAATGAGAGGGATAGGAAAACGATTTTTTACTGTAATTTTGTTCAACCCCCGGTAATCCTATACAGGGACGCAGAGACCTGTCTTTTTTTCCAACAAAGAAAAAACCCGCTCCCGCAGGAGATGTAGACTTGCGGATGAATCCATGTTTCAAATTCTCTTCAATGTACTTCCGAATAACCTTTGTCTCTGGCTCAGAAAGGGGGTACATGCGCCCACGAGGTGGGATGGCTCCTGGGAGCAAGTCGATTGGATAGTCAAATGCCCAATGCGGTGGTAACACCTCGGCTTGCTTCTCATTGAAAACATCCCCCAAATCCTGGTAGGCGAGGGGAAGACCATCGGGGAGAGACACGGACGTCAACGGTGAGTCAGAGCTGGGGCGAGGTATAGACAAACAAGTCCCATGACATCGCTGGCTCCAGGCGGTCACTTGTCCTGTTAACCAGTTGATTGTAGGGTTGTAGGAGCGCAACCAAGGGAGACCTAATACTATAGGTGCTGAGTGTGCGTTGATTACCATGAAAGGGAGTAGCTCCTTATGTAGATCTTTGATTTTCACTACCAGGGAGATAGACTCCTGGGTGATGGTACCGGATCATAGGGGTCTTCCATCGATCGCCACAATCTCTAACAGAGTCTCCAACAAGCGAAGGGGAAATTGCGTGCTGCTTGGCGAATGATAGATCAAGGAAATTACCGGCTGCTCTGGAATCCATGATGGCCTGAGTGGAGACTGAGGCAGAATCCCATGAGAGGGAAACCAGCAGAATCCGAGAAGACACAGAGGGAGGAGGGATGATAGACATGTCCAGCGAATGCTCCCCCAACTTCACTGGACATGGGCGTTTTCCTGATCCCACAATAATCGGGCAGTCAATTCCTAAACATTTCAAACGATATTTTTGTTCAACACCTTGAATTAAAGCTGAAAGTCTGCACTTCTATTGCATCTCGGTTATTTCATTTCAAATCCATTGTGGTGGCGCACAGAGCCAAAATTATGAAAATTGTGTCAGTGTCCAATTATTTCCGGACCTAACTGTATCTGTGTGTGTATATATATATATATATATATATATATATATATATATATATATATATATATATATATATATATATATATATATAAAATCAAAGAATAGTAGCGCCAATTGATATGAAAATAATAAAAGATAAATTATAACTGTATGAGTCTAAATTATAGTAGAGGGAATAACCAACAATATATAAATGAATGAAATAATACTAATCCACTCCTTGATAAATGTCCAGTCCAATATTTAGGCTTGAATGGGTTTAGATGTCCAAGAGTAGTTTTGTGTGGGCGCACAGCAAACAATGAACAGGTCAAGTGGCAAATGAAAAATGTTTATTATTGCTGCATTAAAAAAAAGGTGGAGGGTACAATACTCTTACGCGTTTCGTGTGATAAAGTGCCCCACAGCACGAAACACGTAGAAGTATTGTACCCTCCACCATTTTTTTAATGCAGCATTAATAAACCTTTTTCATTTGCCACTTGACCTGTTCCTTGTTTGCTGTGCACCCACACAAAACTACTCTTGGACATCCTTGGACTCTGGAGAGGCTGCACGCCTGTGGACACTAAGGGGAAACAGTGAGTACCCATTTTTTCTATGGGCCATCCCAAGGAGGAGGAAA